>NC_142411.1:10849816-11149816 GCF_059441095.1 Idiotropiscis lumnitzeri
TGTTTTTAATCAACTTGATGGGAGCCATGTTCACTGACTGGTAAAGCTAAACAGCTGGCGTGCACGAGCAGCACCCCCACACTACACGATTGTCAACAGACACTGTAATCTGTTGTGACGGGATGTGAGGCTGGCGGAGGGCCAGGCAGCAGCAGCAGCAGCAGGAGCAGCAGCAGCAACAAGCAATGCTAAGTTGAGTGTTAAGGCTGCAAAGCATCTCAAATGCGAAAAAACTAAGAACTCACACTGCTCTCCAGTTTTACTTTGCACGTAACCTGTGATTGGCGGAGGTAGAGAGAAAAGAAAAAGGTAATGAATGGATGGATGACAAACTCATATAGACACTAGCCTTATAAATCAGAGATTGTTTTTTATTTATTTATTTATTTATTTTCATCTAGACCGAGATCTCTCCAAGAATGAAACGCAATGCAGAAAAGATGCCTTTTTCATTAACAGTAACTTTCCTACTTAATTTTACTGCTTTTTTTTTTTAGGTACTTTACAAAGTCTTCAAGTGCAGTTTAAAACCTAGATAATTTTAGGAAATTATTTATCATTGTGTAAACAATATAAAGATGTTCAAGTCCTCGTCTTGAAGACATGTACTCAAATGTTACCTCTTTATTTTTAATTCAGGACCATTGCCATATATGCATTCAATTTATTCGACAAAGTATCATATCACACAATTATGGCCTGATGTGCATATTCCAAATTTCGGAAACCAATAAACTCAGCACTTTGACACCCTGACGTGCGAATGATGCAACCAAATTACGATTCATTTTGCAGTTCTCACATATTTATACTGTAATAGATCACCAAATCCAATAGACAAAATATTTCTTCAGTATTTCAGTCTTTAAAGTGGAAGTCAACCACAAAATTTTCTTTTCCAAGAATATGTTCTAGGCAGGCCCACAAGTCCAAACACGGCATTCTGATTAATATTACATCTGCAGGATGAGTTAAGCAATAAAATCCCCCCATTTTTTAACATCTCAGGGGGCGGCCATTTTGTCACTTCTGCCGACTGAAAATTACATCACAGTTGCGCAAAGCTCAGATCAGACCAATCGTGGCTCAGCTTCAGAAAACAGGTGAGCCATCATTGGTTGTTACTTGAGCAACTGTGATGTCATTTTCAGTTGACAGAAGTGACAAAATGGCCGCCCCCTGAGATGGCTAAAAATAGATGGATTTTACTGTTTAACTCATATTCCGCAAACACAAAATTAATCAGAATGCCATGTTTTGAGTAATGAAGGCGCACAGAACATTGTATAAGAATTTTTTGGGGGTTGACTTCCGCTTTAAATTATTCAAATCGTTGAATCAAAATACAAAATATGTGTGCTCACTTCCAATTTAGACATTTATATCAGGCCTCCAGTCAAGGTTATTACGGATTAAAAAGAAATGTACAGACAGATGGATGGATCTAGACACGCACATATTAGCTATAACTCACAAACACTCTTGCCATCACACTAGAGCTTAGGAATCAATCCAATTCAAATCGACGTTGCCGATGAAAGAAAAAAAAACCTGCAGCACGTCCAGTTTATTTATAATTCGAGGAGGAAAAATATTTCATTTTGAAAAGACAGTATCTTCTTTCCGTTATATCCATCTCTGATGGCATCTTGACGCATGTCAAGATGCAAATTGTAATGCTAATTAAAGCGACAAGCTAACAACACAAGTTTTAAAAAACAACAACAAAAAAAAAGACCGCGTACAAAGTCGGGACTGCACTGCAGCGAGCGGTTCTTGATAGTGCGGTCAAGTGATTATTTTTTATTTTAGTTTTTTTAACTAATTAATCACAAAAAATTCCATGATTAATCACGATTAATCACATTTTTCAACGACTATTTTTTGTGAAGTTTATAACAGATATTTACTTGAATAATATCTTGGAATTGATGCAAAATCACTCAATATGAAGCATATTTAATTCAAAGACTGTTCTAATAGCTTTCTTGGATTCTTTGCAGACATTTATTTCCGAAACATTTCTCAAAACTGCCCACAAGCGCCACACTCCAGCAGTGTTGGTTTGCAAGGCCCAGTGGTAACTTAAACACAGTGTTTTGTTCTGAGACGTGCTAAAGACAGCTAATATGGCACAATGTTTGCAAAGTATGCAAATTATTTTTTAAGTAAATCAAACTGAGTTAACCGAGTTAAAATATTTAATTGAGTTAAATGTTTGGGGCTTAATCACCTGAGTTAATGCTTTAATTTGGCAGCCCTAATATACATACATATACATATATATATACATATATATACATACATATATATACATACATATATATATTAGATTAGATTAGAAATCCCTTTATTGTCATTGTACTCAAGTGTGCAACGAGATTAGAGGGCTCCCCTCTCCAGTGCAATACAACAATAATACAGACAAATATATAAATTAGGAAAAAAAAAAAAAAAAATATATATATATATATATATATATATATATATATATATATATATATATATATATATATATATATACACACTTCACGTTTATTGTGATAAACAAAATACACCAATGGTGTCAGTTGCATTACCATAGCGAATGTGCAGTCCGCAGCGGAAATAGGTTGGGGGACCACTCTACGGAAAAAGGTTGGGGACCACTCTACTCAAGGGTTGTATTGGTATAATGAAGAGTATGCGGAATGTTTGGAGTAGCGCTGCAAGTAATGGTTCAAACGTATGTTAATCTGTAGTTTAAAAGGTTCATTTCAATCCGTGTGGATTAACAGTAGCCCCAGACACAACATGTGAGGCACAGCAGCTGTGATGCGTGCCTCCCCCAACTCTTGGTGCTTCAAAAGCAGCCTCCACCAGGCGAGCTCGACCACAATTAGAGAGTGGTCTTCCTTTTCCAGGGAAACGGAAATACAGCTGAACAAAAAAACATTTCTAAGAATCGTCCAGATGGGCACGAAACGGGGAAACTTGACTATTTTTAGATGGCCTTAATGTTGACAACCGTTCTGCTGTATGACCTTGGAAGAAAAAAAATTGAGAGAAATGGAAAGCCTTTAATTTTATTTTTACTTCACTCATTTTAATCCAGGAAGAGAGACTTTAATTTTCACTCTGCTGTATATTTGTGTTGCATGCATTACAGCCCACAGACACGCAGACCACACATAAGCAACGATGTCAGACTGACGGGTGTTGCACTGCTGAGCTGAGGGCACCTCAACAGCAGGACGCTTAAATTCAAAGCCTGACCCTCTGGCGCCAAAGCCAAATCGACCATACTTGGTGTCCTGGGATCCAAAAGGACCACGGAAATTATATATTACAAACGATAATGAGAATGTTGAAACAAATGAATGAAAGTAAAATTAAATGAATAAGTACTAGATGTATCTAATCCAATATGTAGCAGCAGTAGATCATCTGTCAGGACTTTGAAACCGAAGGGTCGTGGTCTTGGGTCTCAATGTGAACACACACAGGGACAAAAAAGTGCTACTAATTTTTAGAGAGATGATGGCTTGCTTCCTGGCTACTCTCAAGGTGCCCTTGAGCAAGGCACCTACCGCCCAACCCAAGCTAAAGAGGTTCATTGACATCTGACCTTGCATGCCTGCTTCTGAGTCATTTAGTTTTAGGTGTGGTTTGAAACATATAGTTTTTTTTTTCATTTGCTCAGACAACGGAGATTCTTTTTTATAGTTTCGACCTGCGTCTGCCATCTTCTTCTGGAGCTTTAGAAAGCCCTCTTGATCATCCGATCACTTTCAGATGGCCTCACAACCGGGTCAAAAAAATCATCCTGTCTTCTTGTCTGAATTTTTTTCTACTATATACCAAGAAGCTTTAATGTCGGTTTATGCCCATAAACTCCAAAATATGAAAGCGATCGTTTTGATATCATCAAAGATGGAATGAAATTAATTTGAACCCAATCACTGGTAGATACTGGTCTTTGTCCTGCCTGATTCCGTCAGTCAAAGTGGAGCTGGGCAAGACCTTCAGTGACACCATTGTGTCACGTCGGCTCAATGTTGATGCTGGAAACAAATGAGCAGTACTGTAAGCACGGCCAGTCGACAATGACAAAATAATAATAGAGGCCTTTGATTTAATCATTCAATAGTACTAATAGTAATTATACTTGATTTTTAGGTCACGGTTAACGTTTCTATTTGAGAAACTCTTCTGACTTCATAATAAACACATATCGGCAGTTTTTACAAGACCATTAGTGGTTGCCTTTGCTGCATTCTGAGTGAAGGTGGGATCAACTTGGATTGGCCCAGTTCCGACTTCAAAGAAACAAGAAAGATGTCTTATTCCGATGAATTATTTGTTGTTCTAGCTCATCACAAAATATTTAGACCTCTAGCAAAACATATATTTTTTTAATTCTCTAATTCAGCATTGGTCCACTCTTCCTCACATAATTGTTGCAACTAGAGGGTTGTCAAGCTTGAACTGACACTTTAAGGTCATTCCACAGCATCTCAATTGGATTCAAGTTTGGACTTTTAGTGATTTTTTTTTGTTTGCAGTGTTTTTTTTCTTCCATTTGTAATCTCTCTCATGGATGTCATTTTTCGTATTGATCGGACATAAAGGCTAACTTAGCCCAGTGAGGCTTGCAGTTTCTATTGTGCAGCTTTTTTTTTACGACCTCCTGGATTAGTTGTTGCACTCCTGGAGTAATTTAGGTTGGACGACCCAGTTTTCTCCATTTGTAGCTAATGTCTATGTCACGATCCGGCTGTTGTGGTTCCAGCGAGTGGGCGTGGCCCGGCGGCTCCGCTCCGGGAAGCGGCCACGAGCAGGACGCGCTCCCGATCGCCACAGCTGCGCTTCATCAGGACTCTAATGAATGACTATTTAAGCAGCCGACGCGGGTATGTCCGCGTCGGATTATTATCCTGCGTTGCTCATGCTTTGCTCTTGCTCATGTTCACAGTTTTGTTCTCGTCGCGATTTGATCCCGTGTGTTGTTTGCGTATCTTGTGTTATTGAGTTATTCCCAGCTACTTGACGGCTCGCTTTAAGTTTATCGTTGCAATTGGATTTTCCTTCACCCTTTTGTGGTAAGCGCTACTCGTTTTTCGGTTCCTTGCGTTGCAAGCGTTTTCTGTTCCTTCGTTATTTATTTCCTGGAGTGACTCGGTCACCCAGCGTTTTTCGTTTCGCCCTCCCGGCGTTGGTACTCATAGAACCCTTGCGGTTAATAAATTGATAAAGAGATTCTTCATAGTGTTTATTGTGTGTGCTTGACGGTCTTAAATAAACATCCTGTCTACACTACCTCCTGAGTCTGCGCTTAAGGGTCCACCTTACACTGCTTCCCAGCCTCGGCTGGGAAGCGGTCCTGACAGTCTACTGTTCTAGAAAACTTCTCGAAATGGCTTTTAAACCTTCTCCGGTCTGATAGTTTAATCAACTTGTTTCTCATTTTAATGACTTTTTCCCGATACTTTTTCACCTTAATGGATAAAAATAATCAATTATAAATTGCCTTTTGTATTTACTTCAGTGTTCTTTGGGAGGTCATACTCTTTAAATTTCCAACTACAGACATGGTCTAATCAGAGCCGTTTTATATGTTCTTTTAACGTGTCTTAATTTGAGTCCTGATGGTCACCATACGTGCAAGAAGTTTCAGCAACAAACAGTGTAATGTGATATATTTAAGTAATAAAATGGACCCGTTTTTATCCATCTCAGGGCCGGCCATTTTGTCACATACTGCAGAGTGAAAATTACATCACAGTTTCTCGGGGTTCAGGGAATGAGCAATCACTACTCAGATTTTGCACATCATATGATCAAACTCAGGTGAGCCATGATCCCCCAGATCACAAAAACATTGTTGTTAGCCATTAAGCAAGCATTTTCAACACTGTAGATTGATCAGTAATTAGTAAAAATAATACCCCACGTGTGTTCACTAACTAATAGTAAAGATTTGTGAAAAAAAATTTTAATTACCAAATTGAGACATGAGTGGTATCGGTATGTTGCTGTAAATGCATCTGGAGCCCAAGGGTATGGAGGAGAGCCGGGCTGTCAGGTCAAGTCTTGGCCACAGCTGCATTATTAACACAAGGTCAGCTGTCAGCACACATCTGCAGGGCTCACATCAAGCAGCTCACTCAATTTTGCGCCTCTGGCTGACACGTTTAAAACCTTACAGGCCATTTATATATGCTTTCTCTTTTTGTGCCATGAAAACACAGTAGTAGAAGAGGAATTGTAAATCTCTCTACTTTGTGTTAAGGTGTTGTTTGAGGTACGCACAGCTGCATATGGATGGCTGCAGTAACGGTGCAAACATCGTCGCTGACCATTCCCCAAAAAGATTCATCAAACCGGTAACATTTCGTTTTTGGCAATACTCCGTTATGAGCAAATCACGTAACTGCCTTGGAGCCACTTTAGTGAGCTTGGGGCATTTCTTTGGTAAGAGATGCAAGGAGGGCAAGGGAGGACTGAAGTCAGGCAACATCTTGCTAGTAGCTTCAAGACTGCAAATTTAATATGTGAAAACATCATACAAGACCAAACCTCAATAGAAACTGTAACCCACCACATTAGTGGGTGACGCACCTCTGCAGAGGTGCTGAAGAAAGAGCAAGATGCTGCAATTATTTTGTGACTGCTAGCAGGATGTGGTTAAAAGTCTCCATGATGGGTGTTAAGTTTCTCTCTACCTCTCAGAGAGCAACAACAGATGAATATGTTACTTTATGGCTCAGCTGCAGAAGCTGAAAGTACGCCCTCCCAATGCTATCATTGAGAATTGTGCAGTTAAACTGATGCAGTGCCTCTCACCAGTTGATCATTCATTCTAGAAATAGGCCATGAAGGCCTCTCTGTCCTGCTCCAAATTTATGCCTTTCAAATATCTCACTAATGGGACACTGAGTCAAACAGGATCATGACACGTGTCTTGCCGTCAAATATTTCTGGATAGTTTCCAGCAGTTTTAATGTTTTGTCATGGTTATCCGATGTATTTGAACTGGTTTCGAAATTACTATTAATAGTTGGATCTAGTCCAGCAGCTCACATGGGTTTTCAATATAGCTGCAGTGATTCTTAATAAATTGTTCTTATTTAATTCTGGATTCAGAAATTTTGATTAATATTTGGTGACAAATAACCGAGCCCGGGTTGTGTCATGGCTTATGAAGTCGCAATAACGAGTTTATCATCAATCGAGGATGATTAATTGTCTAATAAACTTCTGAGGCTGACGTCAGAGTTGCCCTTCAGGAACAGAAATTAACCAGACGATGTATGGTCACCCATCTCATACTCAATACACTGATCCATCTTTCCAGACTCGTTGCTAGGTTACTAAATTGCTGAGCACGGCGAGTACTATGGGGTGTTTCTCAGTTCGCAAAGCAAGGGTGTTAGAATGGAGTGAAAATTGCACAGTATGAATTTAATAGCGTGTGAATGAGTAAGTTTGGGGGTGACGAGACTAGATAGGGAGGCAATCTGATAGAACTACATTTTAGAGTCATGTCCTTCAAAATGGCGAGTGCCAGAGAGGAACAAGCGACTGCTACAATGTGTTATGTATGTGAGATATGGGCCTGTTGTGCCCCTGATCCAGCTGCGACTCATAGCAACAGCGCATACAAGTAGTGATTTAGCATAGCACGTTCGTTAATACGGAGCAACATGCAGACAGCACCCAGACAAGAACGCCCCCACAACTGGAAATCTCAAGAGAGGATTGTGTACTGGCTGGGGGAAAAAAAAATCTTTGAAGCTCATCCTGCTTTGTATTCACACAATTTCTGTGAACAAGTGCACAAAAACTGAACAACCCAGCCACACCAAAGAGGTGAAAGATCTAAAGGAAACACTTAAAAGTACTCTTGAAAACATATATACATCATTAATTTATAGCCTGAATACCTCCTGTTAAAAAATGACAGCAAGGAGAGGGTGAAGGCAGCGATCACGAACTGTGAGAGCGCTAGTTGAAAATTGAAAGAATTTAATTCATCTTAACAACCAATCAATCAGTTGCCCTAAAAAAAAACATACACACCTGCTTCCCGTTTGCTATTCTCATTGACTGATGTGAACCTGCACAAAAGACGATCTACAATTGAGAATTGTAAAGAAGAATGCGACAATGTGAGCCAAACAGTTACACAAATCACTAGCACATGCTAACATCCTTGTTAGCATATCAAATCCACAATAAAGAAAACGGTTCATTGGAATTCACCAAAGAACACCACTGCCTACCCGCCCAATTTAAAAAAAAAAAAAGCATCCAGATTTTTCACAGCATTACTGGCAAAATAGTCAAAGGACAGATGAAACAAAGGTTAGTTGTTTGGAAGGAACATTCATCGCTACGTGTGGAGGAAAAAAAAGGCGCAGCTGACCATCATCAAAAACGCATCCTAAATGAAGTACCGTGGAGGGGGGCGTCATTTGGGACTGCTTTACTACCTCAGGGACTGGATAGATTGCTATCATCTATGGAAGACAATATGGACAGAAATCAACAACTGAATGACTATGACAAAAGAAAATTTGCCTTCTGGAATAGACAAAGTATATAACGCAACACAACTGAGATTCTTGACGTTACCTTAAGAGTGCAAATCAGACCAGATAGTTTTGTAGCTCTGTTATTGCCCTGTTGTCAAAGGAGGATCGAAGGGTTCACCAACTATTTAAGAATAGATACTGAATAGATGAGATGACACAAGAATTTCTGTTTCCGGCATTGCAAATTTACTCGAGCGGAAAAGATCGTTTTCCCCCGTCGCTTCTCATTTCACACCTAGTCGAGTTACTCTGCAACTATCTAGCATCTTACACAACAAGCAGGCATTATCAATCTAAAGCTACTTTTAAAATGTATTTCTAGTAAACTGGCACATCTGAGGCGTAACGGCAGAGCCAACATTTATTGGTGTGCGCTTTTACCAAAAACGTATCTGCAGTAAACGTTCACAGAGTTAAATAAATATATTTGACAAAGCTCAAATTACATTAACAGGCTCTGGTAAAGTGAAGAAGGAAAAAAAAAATATGAATTAGAATGAGAACATCCAAATGCAATCAGTCAAGGTGATCGTACTGACAGCTGCCTATAGGTTGCAGTTACCAGATATGTCCAGAGGGGTCAGGGTTGGTCATATTTGGCTGGCCTGTTTTACAATTTGCACTTTGGAATGTTCCCAAGCCACAGTTTGCAAAGCCCCAGCATTCTGATTCTGCACACATTTATGCATCTGTCTATTCTGGTCAGTATAATGGCATTTAGCAGCAGTCTTGCCATGTAATTAATTTTCAGAAAAAAATATAAAACAATCTCCAGACACTCCGGTTTCCTTCCACATTCTAACAACATGCATGGTAGGTTAATTGAACACTCAAAATTGTCCCTAGGTGTGATTATGAGTGTGAATGGTTGTTTGTCAATGTGTGCCTTGTGATTGGCTGGCAACCAGTTCAGGGCACCTGGAAATGGTCGGGATAGGCTCCAGCATGTCCGTGACCCTCGTGAGGATAAGCGCCTTTGATCATGGAAATATAAACCCAAAGAATGCTCTAAATATTTGATTTGACAGTTTCTCTTGAACTTCACAAGGACTTTGTGTATCATACATGAGTCACTTGACATAATGAAGAGAATATTCCACCTTTGTTGGCTTCTTTGACCGGTGATCTGTAACCATCACTGGTTGAAAATATCTGCCTTTAATCTGTCCACAAGCCAACTGTTGTTACCTTATCGTCCTTTTCAAGCATCTAGTTATATAATCTTAATGGAGATGTTATCGCTAATGTTGTGCTGCCAGACAGCAACCCGGTCTTAAATCTCCGTACTGGCATTTCTGTCACAGTGAAGGCGTTAATTGAAGGCAACACTAGTCTTAGGTGTAAATGCCAATGGATGTCTGCCTCTATTTGTCAACCCTGTAATTGATTTGTGATCAATCTTATCTTACCTTTAAGCCAGTGAGGATAGAATACAGTTTGCACACATACAACTGTTTAAATGTCTCAGTGCTTAAATCCTTTGGTGTCCTCAAATTTCCCCATTGTGGGACTAATAAAGGACATCTTATCTTATCTTCAGTCTCTACAGCAGCATCTAAACCTAATTCATCAGGGAACACCAATGTTTATAAGCTTGAAATTTCACTTTTGTGATAGCAGTTCCCAGTTTAGGGCTTTAGGAGAATTGATTTGCGGTCTTAATATCTATATTCTTGAAACGACATCACACCTTAACGTGAAACAATCCTCAATGACGGGATCATCTCCATTCTCCCTCTCTTCCTTCTCTGACCAACGGTAGGTTATAAATCAACTGAGCAGTGCTTCGAGCAGTCAAATCACCGAGGTTAAAGTAATACTAATTCCTGCTTGGCTGTTTATCAAGCTGCTCCTGCTCGCCAAGTCCAAAGGGACCTGAGGTTGGATATGGTCAAAGCAGCCGTCGTTCCTCTTGCTTTATCCCCTGATGATTAAAACAACGTCAAATGCTGAAGCTAATGAGACCCTGACTCGCTATTTGCATTTCAAAATGACCCGAGCAATGGGAGCAAGCACACCATTAAAAAGTAAGTTGGGTGTTTTCACACCCCTAACATCACTTGACACACTTACAGTCAACCGTCCTCACATAAATTAGGTTGTAACAACACTGACAGAAACGCTGAGCTGGGGGAATTTAATACAAATCACCCTGCAGTCCATGCGCATTCCAAATGACTTCAGAAGCCGATCTCCGATCTCGATTTAGAATTTATGGGCTGTTCTACCTCAGAGATTTGTTTTGTGGTATCGATGTTATTGTCCCATCCCGCATCTCCCCAGTTCCAGAAATATTCCACAAACCCCAGCTATGTGAAATGCTGTTTTGAAATTCTGTGTGGCCAAATCTATAAAAACCCCAGTTGAGTATTAACTGAATGTTTGGTGCACCGGCAGCCTCTTGCAGCCCTGTCAACAATCAAACTGTCATAACATAATAGTCTGGCTGGCTGGGTGGTAACCACCGAATGGAAGGCCATACAGCTGCACTTCTGGCAGTTGGATTCCACAGACCAATAAAAAAGTGTGTGTTTGTTTTCTTCTCAGACGGTGGCCCAAACTCTACTCTTATTGGTCAACTACTTTGAACATGACCAGCCGCTTGCACGGAATATTTGATCTGATAGAGTAACTCTTATATGATAATGTTTAGTTTTGACGACACTGTATTTTTTAGTCATCACGTTAACATTTTGTTAATTATTTAAGTTGCATTTGCCGCAGTAGTCAAGAATTTAGCACTTTTCAGAATGCTTTGGAATTATTTAACAATTGTAAACTTTTCACGTGAGGGATCAAAATTTATGGGAGTTAATTGCGAATTGAGGGAAATTGAAAGAAAAGGCAAAAATCACCTTAAGCAGACTCCTTTCCCACATGTGAGGGCATTACAGTACTTTAAGATGAGGTGTATCTTCTGTCAGCTCCTCGGCTAGAATTCTGCATATTTGAATTCTGCATTCTGAATAACAGAGCGTCCTTTTGATACGATGGAGACTATGTCCACCGTGTGATTTTAGAACCTTCTGAATCTCTTTTGAAGGACAGTCGGTGGAGGAAAAAAAAGCTCAAGTAATTACTGTATGATTATTTTCTTCAAACAAAAACCAAACTAACACATTTAATTTGCTTTTTACAAATGAGAGACAAAGATCTGCGCTCTGCCCATTGCTTGGTAAAATGTACCGTTTCATTTATCAAGGGTAATAAATTCTCGCTAATTCCTACCCGTATAACAATAAGCTATTTGGGAATTAAAGATCGCAGTTGTTTTCATAAAAATTAGGACTTCAAGTAAAACCCATTCACCACTATCTCACATTGTATACTTTCTTAATAGTTTGCAAAGCAGTTTCCAGTCAGCATCCTGGGATGGCAAACCGACAATTTGCAAGGGGCCTCTTTAAAGACTCAGACAGTACACTGCATCCTGTGTGAGCGATGGCAGGCGCATGCCACTGCGCAGCCTTGATATTGAGCAGATCACTTAACTCGGCGGAGGAAGGAACAGGCAGATGAAAAGATGGAAAGTGCCACCAGATGTGTCAATAAAATGCTTCATTGGAGGCTCACTGCTACGCGGTCGCCATCCATATCACGAGGGGGGAAAAAAGCGAGCAACCATCTGAACATCAAGGGTCCTTTTTACAAAAGGCTCTATTTTCGTGTACAGGGCAAGTCCAGCCCGAGGGGTGGTGTAAATCTGCGGAGGGGCATGCTAGAAAAAGTGTTGGTATTTTCACAGTGTACTGTGGCGGCCGAGCACATTTTAAAAAGAGGGTTTTGCACCTGGCATGGACACTGCTAACTTTCATCATTCCCTTCAAATAGCGCGCGCAAAAGGCATGCTGATAGTCCTTGATGTGGCGGAAGAAGAAATTGGTTTGGCAGGCCAAGTATATTTATAAGGAACTGTGGATTATATAAATCTGCCTACAAAGATCATATATTTAATGAGGGCACTCAGAGACTACATTCCACCCTAATTGTAAGTGTGTGTGTGTGTGCGGGTGCGCGTGGGGGTCCGTGCGTGCGTGCGTGTGCGTGTGTGTGTGTGTGGGTGTGTGGGGGTGTGTGTGCGCGCGTAACCCATATTTTATACATGCCAGGGCCAAATGCAATTTTGGGGATTCAAAATGATGAAAGCGCAAACTCATGAAAGGTCATACCATAACACCTGACAAAACCCCATTCAACTTAGCATTTTCTCGCGTTTTGGTCACTTGATTTGATAATGATAATACAGCGCTTTGCAAGATGGGCATATCCATCCAATTCACACACACTCAGTGCGAGTTCAATCAAACATGGCTTTTATGCAGTAGCCGGTTTCACCAAAATTAATGTAGCGGCAGATTTCTTTTTTGTGACTGTTTATTTTCCGCTGACGCTTATAATTCCATTACTTCAAACTTCAACTTGCTCTTGCGGTGCGCTCCCAAATTTTCCATGGCGAAAAGTATTAGAGCTACCTAAAGTGCAAACCCCTCTTTCAAATATGGTTGTCTCCACCACTTTCTCACTTGTTGCCAACACCACACAATCTGTTAGAATGAGTTAACATGCAATTTAGCAGCCGCTATTTGGAATCTTAGTACAGTAAATCAGGCCCAAACCGTCTTTGTTCTTTCTTGTATTTTTGTGATTCCATTTATTATACCCATTATAATTCAACTTGGACTCTGAGGTATATATATTTTGTTGTGCATACAACACAACACAGAACCACAGGACACATATGCATGTTTGCAACAAGAGTTGAACAGCAAGTCCTTGATGTGCTACTCCTGCCAAATGCAGAAGAGTGCCAGTGGAGGAAAACTATGATGACCACAGCACCGCAACAACATTACTTGCATATACTGGTTGCATTTAGTCTTGATGTGAAGCAACTTATCTGCCATAAGTCGTTTTATTGTTCTTGCTTAGTACCGGGAGTTTCAATTGGGAAGTGAATAAATCTGGTATCGTGATTCACAATTCAAACAAAGTGCGGGTCAATAACAAACCCAGAACAAAGTCTGTTCTTGCTTCACTGTCATTACAATTACAGAGGGAGAAATCTAAAATTGTCAGAAACTGAAAAATGACAATCACATGACCGTTTGATTCCTCTTGTGACACGAAGACAGAGGCGCTTTCAGAGGTAAAGACTGAAATGGAAACAAGAAAGCATTATGGGACTCAGTGACTCATTTGTTTGTTTCTCACCAACCTTACATTAAGGTACGTCTTCTCTACCGTCTCACAGAAGCTTTACAGGGAAACAAACTAGGTGACGCACAGAAAATTGTGATTGCGCTTTGTTGGCTGTGGCAGTTGGCAGCTTGTTACAGGATACAATATGAAACTGGGGCACACATAATACTGTACAAGTTGCCAACAATAGCCTCATAAAATTGTGAAGGTTGTAGGTTGCTTTGCTGACTTGTCATGCCAGTAGTAGATCTGAAAATGAAACTTGCTGGGTGCAATTGGTCTATTGTTTTTGGATGCCAACAATCTTGTGCAATTCAGGTATGGCATGGGACCAGATGGTGGCCTCTGACCCGTGAGACGGAGGGAGAGCGATTTCAATCGAGATTTGAACTATTATAGAGAAATCTGTAAAGGGAAACCCTGTAAAAATGTAAAAATGGCTGTTGAAAAATAATTTTTAAAAAAGGGTTCGATTGAAAAAGGTTGATTTTAGTCCGCCACACGAATCGGCCCTTGTGCGTGTGATGAAAGCGTATTTGAATTTTAAATAAAACCTCTGCCGTTCGCATGTATCCCGCGGCAGCGTCATGCACGAGTGCTTTTTTTTCTGGAGTTAAACGAGGTCGGGGGCCGACAATTTTTTATGAATAAGGACGGAGGGTCGAGGCCAGAACCGTACGGATTTAGCGGCCGGAGGAGTGACCAGGGAAAAAGGGTCAAGTGGTCAGCTCTGGTTGTGATATAATTTGTTGTGTAGTTTTGAAAATTAATCTTTTTATATAGAAGGTATTGTTAATGTCAGAGTGAGAATGGAAGAGCTTGTTAAAACAATGAGTTGTTTTGGTCCTGGATTAAACTGACTCTCCTGGTTTATGCTGTTTAGAAAATATTGCAGGTGCGTCAGATGTGTCAAGTCCATTGCGCCTAGCATTGCAGCATTCAAAACAAGCTCCACTCAAAAAATGTCATTCAGCAGCTGTGATCTAATTCACCTTCGCCCTCACATGCTCATCCAAGTCTGCCAGCAAACATGATTGGTATGTGATATGTGAGCAGGAGGGACAGCTTTAAAGCCTTTGATGCACTTCACCGTTTGCGACAAGTCATGCAGATGCGATACGCAGCACTGTGAAATCAGAGGCCATCAAATCAGCACGTCACAAAAAGAGAGGGTTTGAAACTGAAGTTGGCATTTGGGATGGAACGATTCAAGCAAGCCCCGATTCGATTTGATTTTCAGTTCATGATATCGATTCAATTCGATTTTTTTTTTTTTTTAAATCTGTTTTTAACTAAATGAATGACTAATAACCAAAAGATGTTTGGTTTTTTTTACATTTGCATTTTGTTCTTGTTACAAACTGTAACTTTGCAAAAAAAAATTAAATCGACTAATTATTTTGACTGTTAAACTATATATTTTTGTTATCGGTGTTTGTGCAAGAACTAAACTAAATGATAATTAATACATGTACAATAGATTTGACTGTGATCATGACAAATCCTTTTTGTGAACATCTGCAATTATATTGCATCGATCAACCATTGGCAATCGATTCTTAGATTTTTCATGTCGATGCATATTAAATCAATTTTAATCGTTACATTCCTAGTTGGCGTCCTGACAAAAATGTGTTGAGTCAAAAGTTGCACAGCCATTTGACAGATAATTTTCTCAAACTGGCTTGTGAATAAAACCTGTTGTCTCATGTTGTCTAAGGAATAAACTGTTTCTTTCTCCACTCAGAGAATTGAGATGATAATACATCAAATGGAAAATAATTTACCCACCCTTGACCTGCAGCATTTTTAGCGATAAAGTTATGTCAGTTGCATAGAACATCATCAGGCAGCGGAGTTAAGACTAAGGGGGATTTCACATCTTGTCCTGGCTGACCTCAAAGTTACCTCTGCTGCAATTTATGGGCTGGCCTAACTGCTGCACTGCGGATTAAAGATGGAAGAAGTTGAACTGCTTTAAGGTCACGTTGTACACTGAGGATTGAAGGGGAGCATTTCAGCTCAAAATCTGGGTGATGATGATTTGCCATTTTCCCAGTTAAAAAGAAAGAAAATGTGATTATTTTATTTGAATACAAATGGAAAGTATATACAGAGAAAATAAAGTTAACAAATGAGAACAAATTAAGTGATTTAAAAAAAAAATGTTAGTTGCAATTAATGTAATTGCAGCACGTTGTCAAACTCAAAGGCTGGGGACCAGATTTGGCCCGCCGCATGTTTTTATGTGGCCCGTGAAAGCAAATCATGATAGACAACTTTGCGTTTCTTGCTAAAATACCAAAATTGAAACTTGTATTTACTCATTATAACATTTTTACAGCATTTTTGGTTAACAATACAATTTTTAAAAATAAAATGAATAATTGTTGAACATTTTTTTTATTTCCTTCTGTTTTCAAAACAACTTATCCAATCATTTGTTGTCTATTCATGACAATATTATGCAATTATACTTGTACATGTTTTCACAGTTCATTGTGGCCATCAAATTTAAAACATGACTAGTATGTGCTGGCGACATGAAATGAGTTTGACACCTCTAATACATTATAAAACAGAATACTGTAGTTGTATATAACAAATGTCAAACCATCTTGTATAAAATTGTAATTTACTATGTGACTAAGTCTTGAGTATTGACTATGTAGTATCTACTATTTTTAACAAATCTGAACAGTACGACCCAGTGAGAGAATTCACAAAAATCCAATCCAATCCACGAAAAAAACAGCTTCTAATACAATATAGATGCCGCAAATGGCGACATGACATTTATAATGGAGATCATGAAGCGCCATGCGCCGATCTTGTACACAATCAGGTACCCATGTTACATAAAAAAAACTATATTCATCCCAAATCAGCTATAGTTGGAACTCGCATGTAAACAACTGCTCCAAAATGAAAACATTTTGCCTTTCGGCCATAAATAGAAATTAAACAGGAGGTGATATGCTTTACAAACAAGGACTCGTCAATAACTTCTTCGATATGTGTGCTTGTGCAAGTTTAATGGAAAACATTAAATGTGCGTGAGAAAACACAAGCCCACTGAAGTGTCAAGAATCGTACCTCTGTTTTTCTCCGTATCAGGCTCTTTATTTTCTCCACATTGCTTTGTTCACCACCAAAACTGAGGCCCTGCAGGGAAAAAGACACCCTCCATTATTTATTGTCCAATTTAATAATACATGACTATCAAGTCAATGTTGTACAGGAATGTTTTGGATGGCACAGAGGCTTTGGGTGCCATGAATGCGTTCCACAGTTTTAACATATTTATCAAAATGATAAAAACTATGTGATGAAAGATCAAGGTCAGTAAGCACAGATAAAGAAGGAATAAAAAAATATATTTAAAAAAAAGGGAGAATTTAGACTCAAGGCTGCAGACCCACACGAGCAAATATTTGACAATAGAGTCTGCATCTGTGAATTTGTGTGATCATTTTGAAAACAAGTATCTGAAAGAAATGGGAAATCAAACAATAAACGGGATCTATGACATGCTACATGGCAACTTTAATTTACAAATCGCCAGCATGAGCGGATTACGTTGACAGCAGAATTACAAAGCGGACGTATTATATGACAGAAATGAACTGCATGGCCACCCGGTAACTGCCCTTTATTTACACGAGACGCGCTGTCAATGCTGCGAAATATCTCGGAGCACATTAGCGCCTCATTTGACTTTAAGGCTCAGGTCTGCTAATCTAATTGAATCTGTCTCTGTGGCTTTGCTGATCACTAAAGTAAGTGAGCCTCAGAGCAAAACATTGTGTCCGAACTACTTGAGCTTCCAAATCGTTTTTTTTTTTTTTACAATAAAGTTGGAATATTTTTTTATTTAAATTTATGACACTAATTATAATCCCTCAGTTAGGAATTCAACTAAATTTAGATCTGAGAATAAATTTATTTTTTTAATTCAAGACCTTGTGAGATTCGACTTTAGAAGGAAGGCAACGCTTTCCTCTTATAAAATTTCAGTGTCAAGTTGAACCATTTCAAAAAAAATTTTAAAAGAAAATAAGGGATTTCCTCCATCTACTTAACAAGTTACGTGAATGCAGAGCAATGTTGCACAGCAATTGTGGACTCCTATTGCTCGGGAAGAAGGAATACTACTTTGGCATGTGCGGACTTTTTTTCATGCTGGTGTCTACGCTGTCCCAAAATACTCGTGCCGCCCTCAGTGTGAGTGAAACATGTGATTTGCGTCTTCTTTACCAGCACAAAATTGCCATTTGGCCACCTCTCAGGGAGCCGTCTGCACTCTTAGTTCCTCTCCATTGAGCTGTCTTGCAGGCTGAGGCAGTTACGACAGCAGGGGTGTGCTCCGGGTTTTGGGAGAGGGCTCCAGGAGTGTGTGTATGTGTGTGTGAGTGTGTGTTGAACCCTTTCATCAGCGCCCTAGCTAATAAAACATAATAGCGCTCAGGCTTCAGGGGGAAAGTCACTCAGCCACACAGAGCTGTCACATGACCGGCCAAGACACGACAGACATTCTGCTACTGTCGCTCAGCTACAAGGACAAATGTGTGGGCTAATTCACTGGCCGGAAAGAGAGCAGCATCCATTCAAAATGAGAGAATCCACAGTCCGCTGAGATGCCACTGAGGCAAAGTGGGAAGCGAGTCAGGCACAACATCACTTTGATACAACCAGGGTATATCTACATTCGTGATAGACCGCTATGCTTTTTTTCAGGGCCGATACCGATTATTAGTAGTCATGGAGGCTGATATTTGAAGCATATATTCATTTGCTGTAAAAAGGGGTCAAATAGTGTCAACATTTTGACA
The DNA here is from genome assembly GCF_059441095.1 of Idiotropiscis lumnitzeri. NCBI lineage: Eukaryota > Metazoa > Chordata > Actinopteri > Syngnathiformes > Syngnathidae > Idiotropiscis > Idiotropiscis lumnitzeri. Next base: position 10,868,424 of record NC_142411.1, read on the forward strand.
AATAAAAACTCCAAAAGTGTATGTAGTTTAAATGCCTTTAAGCACATGTTTATTAAACAACTTACGTGATTAACATCTTAAAGCTTTTTTTTAGAAAATTTAAAACTTTGCTTTAAAAAAATCTAAAAAAAAAAAAAAAAAAAGTGCAGCTCCCAGGCTTAGCTGCATTTCTTATACTTCAATGAAAACAAACATTTCTATAAAGTTTACAGTGACAACTAGTTTTCTATTAGTTGTGAGTTGTAGTAGATGTTAATTAAAATTTCGGCAAAGTCCGTTTCCTTTCCTTCCTATGCTCGCGGGACCTCTCTCATAGTGCGTGTGACTCGAGGTGAATAAGCAAACAGGCAGCTTACTGCTGATTGGCTGTTACCCACTGCACGAGGATCCAAACAGGTGGTGCTGTGGGCGGGCCAACCTGCTTCTAAAGACAAAGTCACAAGCACAGCAAAGAGAGAGAGAGGTGTACTGCAGCGAGCCAAAATGTCAAAAGCCCAAAAAAATCTGCCAATGCAGATAATTGGTAAAATGCCAAATATCGGCCCCGATAATTAATCTATCCCTAATCTACATGCATATTGTATGCAGTGTTGTTTTTGGCAGGCATTTTAGATTTGGTCTTAGTCTTAGTCATTTGGAATAAAATGCTTCTTAGTTTTCATCAGATTTAGTAATTCCTATTTGTGATAGTTTTAGTCGACAAAAACTCAAAAAGGTTTTAGTCAGTTTTAGTCGATGAAAGCTCAAAAAGGTTTTTGCCTAGTTTTTGTAAATTTATTAGACCAAAACTCAAAAAGGTTTTAGTCAGTTTAGTTAAAAATAGGCATACAAGGTTGCCACCCAATAGCAAAGACTTTCTGATGGACTATTAAGGATTATGCATTACAAACAGATAACATATTAGTGGAATTAATGCTCATTGCTCCAAAATAAGCCGAGAACCAAAATGTTTTATTTGGCAACTGTTTTAGCTTTATTTCACTTAAAGCAACATAAAATAAAAATGTTTTAACAACATAGATTTGTAGTAGACTTGTTCTACAGTACAGTAGCACATGTACAAACTATCAAACATACGTCTTGTTTACTTGAACCAGCTTGCGGTTATCAAAGCGAAGTAGCCTTCCGCGTGTCGCCATGGTCCGTCAAAGGAAAGCGTGTCAGTGTGTGTGACGTGTTCGTGCAACACCAGTAAGTGTGACGGTGCGTGCGCGGCGTATGTGCCCTGCGTACCGTCACGGTGGTGGGCGTGCCCAAGCGAAAGATAGGTTGCACTTCATTGCAATGACTTGAAAGACAAATTACATGTACAACAGCAAGTGATGTCATACATTTTGAGCATCTGACGAACCACACGCTAACAATTTCGTCCCGTCTCGTCAACAAAAACTTCATGTACGTCACGTCATGTTTTCGTCATCAAATATCCTCGTTTAGCTCGTCACCGTCTCGTTATCGTCATGAAAAAACAAAATATTTACGTCATTGTTGACGAAAACAACACTGATTGTATGACATAAAAATATCAAATTGTGCAACTTTTGCACTCAGATGCAAGTATTTTTTAAACTAATTCATCCATTTTTTAATGCTAGATGTTCAGAGTTGCAGTAAACCTGGGGTGTAAAGTACTCAAAATCACGCCTATTCAGACAGACTTGTGATTAAAAACAAGAAAAAAAAAGTCAAGACAGAAATGCTGGACACCGACCGCTATTGATGTTTATCCAAAATGGTGATGCCCATGGGCACCACATTTCAAGTAGTCATTTAGTGCAAATGCTTTGATGAGGACGCTGCTGACAAAAAAGCAGCAGTCTGTTCAGAACGCACGCAACAACATGGTGGCTGGAAATAATTTTTTTAAATCGTTTTGAATGATATTTAATGCTCATGAAAAAAATAATGATTCTTTTTTTATTTATTTATGAGCAAAAGATTAACTTTTCGCTGCTGCAAGCTGCGTACATGAAGTATCCCTTTAAGTAGGGCTATTATCTTATGCTTGTGTTTTTACCAATGATAGTCATGGTATGCATTGTTAAAATACGACATGCTATCTTACTAATTATATGTAGAGCATTTAATTCGACTTCTCACAGTCTGGTGGATGGGATTTGATTGACAGGTCAGAGCAAGCCGCCCTCGGAGAGAGGCTGCTGCTGAGGAGTGGATTAATGGACTGTTATTCTCACTGAACATGAGGCCTTCTGGAACCTTTCTGACTGTATCGTCTCCTACACTCCATTGGGCAGGATTTAGCAGATGATTGAAATACAGATTTAGTGTTGTGTTAATAACGTACGATGCAGGGTGGCAACTTAACGTGTTTTTTGCGACCGTCATACATCGTGAGGATAGGTACGTGTAGGATAGGTACCAAGCCCACTACGGTTCAATTAACGGAAAAAAAAAAAACATTTACGCTACATCAACGTTATTTTGCACCTTTTACCTCTCCAATCTCGTTTGTAATTACAATAAAATTATGGTATTAATATAAGAAGGATTTTCACATTCTGAGTCAAGTCTTGTCGCAAAACTTGGCATGACTAGGAGCCTTTCATGGACCACACATGCAGAGAGAATAAATGTTCATGTGCTCATGTAGTGCTGTGCGATCATATTGTTATGGATGACCGTACAGCCAGAGAATGGATCACCACGCAGACTTAAGTGTTTGAGAGCAGTGACACAGGCTTTATTCAAACTATTTGATTTGAGCTCCAAAAGAACAACAACAACAAAACATGGCAAGAGCAAAAAAATAAATCCCCACTAACTAAGGGCATGGAAGAAAGTAGGCAAGAACTGAAGGATCCAATAGGCTATTTACAAGAACTAAACAAAGTGTCCAAGAGCATTTAAAAGAAATAAACACATCAAGCACTCGTGGTATGCTGACTAGTATTAAAACAGAAACACTAAATCAGAGTAAAACTTAATTTAACCAACCATAAGTACTGCTGGAGCGATGACAAAATGACACAACACGAGCAAATGCAGGATTTGGCAAGCAGCAGGACAGCATGCAAAGCAATACTCTAGCAGTTTCTCTTGATCGGGGCTGAACATAAATGCGAAACACTGCCGATTAGCACCAGGTGGATCGGACGGATTGAAATTGCTTCTCTTTTGCGAATCCGCCCCCCACTCCACCAGAATGGACTGTGGGTCCAGAGAACACATTAGCAAGCGGTAAACAACACCGGACATGACAAATATTCCGATATGATTCGTAGAATTATGTAAAAACATTCATTGTGCCATAAAAGTCTATAGTGTTGATATTATGTTGACACTTGATGAGTGTTAGCTATCTTGTTACACCAGTGATTCTCAAATAGAGGGGGGGGGCGGTGCGATGCTGAGGGGGGCGCGTGTCACCCTGGGCTACATGCTTTTTTTCCGCAGTAGTTCGGCTAAACGATCGTTTTGGGACCGAAATTGCAATCTCGGGCAATGGAATTTGGAGATAGTCAACGCTGCGGTTTGTGTCCCGAGTTTACGCAGTAGGTCACACAGTACTGATTGAAAAAAAAAAAAAAAAAAAAGCGTCACCCTGCTGCTCGTTGTCCCGGAAGTAATTTCTTTCGGCACGACTTGAACGCTAGCCGCCAAACTATCTTGCGTTGCAGCAGTAGGAGCTTTATTTCTACTATATAGTCCCTGCACAGGAGCAGCAACACGCTGTGTGATGACAAATAAGCAACTCCACTAACAAGAAGCGTTCTAAACGAGGAGGCGAACGAGGAGGTGCTAAGCGTGCTAATTGCCAAAATGAATTAGATAGTAGTAAGTGCTTCGATGTACGCTCGACTTTTAACAGAAGTCTGACTTGAACCGCGTTTGGGCGGAGAGCCAGCGGCTCTGAACAGAAATGTTGGATTGAAATCATTACGTATCGAAAAGTAAAATAAGTCAACCCGAAAATTTGATTCACAAGAATTTGTTCTATGCGGGACCATTGGTTGAAACATGGCCTTCTAATTAATATTACATTTGTTGAATATGTGTTAAGCAGTAAAAGCCACCCGTTTTTTATCCATCTCATGGAGCGACCATTTTGCCACTTTGGTTGACTGAAAATGACATCATAGTTGCTCAGGGCCCAGCAAATGACCAAGCATGGCTCAGATTCAGAAAACAGCTGGGATGTGATTGATTATTACCTGAACCCCAAGCAACTGAAATGTCATTTTCAATTGACAGATGTGGCAAAATGCCCGCCCCCAGACTTGGCCACCAAATGGTGGATTTTACTGCTTAACTCATATTCCACAAACGCGATATGAATCAGAATGCCATTTTTAGACTAATGAAGGTGCTTGGAACATTTTATTTTGAATATTTTTTGGGGTTTGACTTCCCCTTTAACTTGAAGCAAAGCTGTCACATAATATGGAGAATATTTAAAAAGAAAATTCTGAATTCAACCTTTATCTTAAAATGCCACCGCAATCATCTCACAATATAGATTGCAGAAGCGGGACGGAGAATTTTTCCATCTGAAATCCATGTGACTCATGTTAACACTGTAAATGCAATGTACTGTAAATGCTGGAGTTTTGGCGTGCCGTTGTAACGGCAAAGCAAACGAGCAATCACCTCCTTTGTCAGCATCTCACAGCTGCATGAGCAATGCAGAGAGATGACACGGCACATTCAAGCAGAGTGCGAAGGGCAACGCAAAGGGCAGCCAGCAGAGTTGAAGAGACTGCAGCTGGAACTGCCTGTAAAGGAAGCGGCTCTTATCGTAGCGTGGCGTCTGACAAGAAGTTAATACGTGAGATGATGCTCGGAAAATACTTCAGCTGCTTTAACCAACCCTTCTTCCTGTGTGCTGAGAGAACATCAGTAACATGCATCCGTATTAAAATTCATTGAAATTTAAGAACATGGCAGCTTCTTTTACAATGCAGAGTTATTATGCTCATGACTACAAGGGAGCTTTGTGGACTCAAATATATGGCCTTTGCTGGACGTTTCACAACAGGTTAATTATGTTTAAAGCCATGCAAGCATTTACATACGTACAGAAAGCGCTTTTGTTTTCCCCTCCAAATACACATCGCCACCAGTCTGCAATAGAACTACCCACTTGATTGTTACTTGTGTGCGGCAGGCACAGACTGCAAATGTACCAATGGCGCATTGTGACGAAGCACTCACATTTGCAACAATTGCGCAATTATGATTTGGGGGTATTTTATGCAGAATTATGTATTTTTAAAAAAATATCCACGGCAACTGACATGGACAAAAATGATGCCCTAATGCACAGGTGTCAAACTCAAGGCCTGGGAGCCAGATCTGGACCACGACCTCATTTTCTGTGGTCGGCGAATGGAAAATCATGTACGGTGACTTCCTGTTTCAAGCACATTGTCTTCATTTTTAACAACATTGAGATATTGCCATTTGTGTTTTAATTTGTGTTCTAATTACCTGCTAACTAATTTATATGACGGCATATGGAAAGTGCTTTGTTATAGCTCCAGGTGTTGTGAAATGCGCTATATAAATAACATTTTATTATATTTGTTAGCAATCCTCCCCTTTTAAAATAAATTGAAGAATTGTTGAACAAACAATTGCTGACTGGCTTTCCATCAATTTGTTGTGTGTACGTGATAACGAAAGGTATTCAGACATTTATATGGCTACACAGTCCTAACGGTTCATAACTTTGATGTGGCCTGTCCACAAAAATGACTTTGACACCCCTGCCCTAATAGGATGCGTCGCTATGCAACCTTTTGAGGAAATCAAACAATGTCTTCCTGTGAGATGTGTGCAACTGTCGACAGGTATTTTAGCTCATTTCTCAGGTGCAAACTGCTCCTGCCTTCTCCAGATTGGATGTTTGAACTTCCTTCACAGGCGTTCGATAGAATTAAGAAGATTGAGATCAGTGCTCTTCGCAGTAGTCTGATGTTTTGCTTTTAGCTATTTGGCATTTTGTGTGTTCTGAGTAATTTAATCTGTTGGCGCATCCCTCGTCGGAAAGCTTTCTGACACTGGATAGAACATTTCACTCAGAACTTATTTGCATTAGTCATTTAAACAAAGTGTAAAACAAAATTCAGCTCGGCAAGAAGATAGATAGTAACTTGTACTATAATTTGTATTTTTGTATTTTGACGAAAGCATGTGGCAACTATTTAGATGCTTGAAATCAGTTTTAAAAGAAAAAGAATAACAAAAGATATGTATTTTGAGGGTTAAATGCACATAACTGCTTCTCAAATTAACAGCACATCATATCATGGCTCTGCATAACCGCTCCACACACCCGCCTGCGGTTTAAACCTGTTATAAGAACCTCCAATTTCCAACCTCTGCTTCAGCTGCTGTATAAACTTTCCATCTTGGAGGTGGTTAGTGGCATTAAAGATTTCGATTTATTCAGTGTTCAGAATTTAAATATAGACCAGTGCACTTCAGTGCACTATTGAACCCCTGACTAGGGGCTAAACGGACTTAAGCGCAGAATGGAATTAAAAGATAAAAACAAAAAATGAGGAAGATTAAAAATGGAAAACCTCGAGCAGGACATCTAAGAGAAAGCCACAGCGCCATACCTCACCTGCGCTCTAGATGTAAATGAGCAACTGTGATTCTTTTCAGAGGAAATTAAACCACAACTTCATTTCGAGCGGCAATAAGAGACTTTGCACACTTAAAGACAGCACGCACAGAGAGCGATGGCAATTGAAAGCAGTGGGTTGATAAAACAATTGCAGGTGTCGCAATCTGCGCGATATGGTCTGCCTAATCCACAAGTGCCTCAGAGCCTGACAAACAACTCACTTATTGAATTCCTGAGAAGAAACAACCCAAGATGGGCAGCTACAAGAACTGTCAAACTACTACTACGGAACTCTATCAATGCCACATTTACATGGGCACATTTATTCAGCTTAAAAATTTTTTAAAAAGTTTCATGTACATTTGGAATATTCTGGCCCGATTAAGTCCATTTTGATAAAGATGAGACGGGTGGTTTATGTCGAATGATAATAACATGGCAGGCGCAAGACTGAACTGGGAAGTGCGGTCTGGATAAATTTGATAAATGCGGTTTATTTATCGCAAAGGCTGCCATTTGACTGGTCATTGAGAGCGGAGCGGGAGGAAGATGGGGAGGGCACAGACGTCAATGCTGGAATTAAAACCTGCCACCAGTGGCGCGTTTCATTTTCAGTGAGTTTTCTGGCTCACTTTGTTAACACCATCTTACATGATTGAGCTTTTTCGCTCAGGTGTAATCTTACTTTTCCTGCATATTAGCATGCGTGATGTTACGGTATACTTGAATTTTTCGACATGTATTAGTGATAGACCGATATGCTTTTTCTTTTAGGGCCGATAACGATTATTAGTAGTCATGGAGGCCAATAACGGATATTTGAAGCCGATACTCATTTCTAGAAAAAAAGGGTTAAATTGGTGTCAAAATTTTGAAAAATAAAAACTCCAAAACTTGACTTAGTTTAAATGGCTTTAAGCACATGTTTCTTAAACAACTTTAGTGATTTGCAACATGTTATAGCTTTTTTTTCGATCTTAGAAAATAGACAACTTGGTTTTAAAAGTCTAACAAAAAGTGCATGAAGCTTCCAAGCTCAGCTGCATGTCTAATTGTCATGTCATGTCATTATCCACATCGATTATCCTGTAGAGCGTCGCGGGAGGGTGCTGGAGCCTATCCCAGCTGACTACGAGCGAAAGGCGCACTACACCCTGAACTGGTCGCCAGCCAGTCACAGGGCAGACAGACACCGTCACCGAGTGGGAACTGATCTCACGTTGCCCGCACACAACTCGGGCGAATATACCACTGCATCTTCAGTGACTGGCATGTGTTATTGTTCAATGAAAACAAACATCTCTTTAAAGTTTACTACGCCAAATAGTTTTCTTTTAGTTGCGAGTTGTAGTAGACCGACATTTATTCAAGTTTCAAATTAAAAAGCAACCAGGCAGCTTGCCGCCGATTAGTTCCTTGTGCCATGGGTAGCAACCAATCAGATGGTGCTTTGGACGACCCAATCTGCTTCTACGGGCAGGGCCACAAACACAGAAGAAGGAAGGAACGAAGGAAGGAAGGAAGGAAGGAAGAGAAAGAAAGAAAAAGAAAGAGAGAGAGAGAGAGACAGAAGTGCGCTGCAGCGAGCCAAAATAAACTGGCTTTTTCTTGTGATAAAGATTCGATCCTTGTTTGTTGAAAAATACATTAACAAAGGACCTTGAAAAAAAAATGACAAATTAAATCACAATCTAAGTTTTGAAGACGAAAAACACAACTGCATTCATTTGTGAAATTGTACAGCCATACTCATCAGTCAAAACAATGAATTTTACAAGAAAGTTACTGAGATTTTAAATAGAGTATGGACCTCAAGAGTAAGTCAAGCCCAAAATTTTCTTTACAAAAATGTTCGATGTAACCCCACTAGTCTAAAAATGGATTTCCTTTTAATAATGTGTTTGTGGAATATGAATTAAGCAGAAATATCCAGTCATTTTTGTCCATCGCAGCGCGAGGTCATTTTCCCACTTGCTGTCGACTCAAAATGACATCATAGTTCCTTAAGGTTCAAGTCACGATCAATCACGGCACAGCTTCAGAAAACAGGTGAGCCGTGATTGCTTGTTAGCTGATCCTTGAGCAACTATGATGTCATTTTTAGCCGACAGAAAGTGTCCAAATGGTCGCCCAATGAGATGACTAAAAACGCGTGGATTTTGCTGCTTAACTCGTATTACAATTATTTTATATAGATCATTTTTTTCCTCACCGCCATACAAACATAAGGTTCTTTTGTTAGCCAAATACTAATTAGAAGCTCTTTTGGGTTTATCTATTTGGAACTCTGACTGTGACAGAATCAATGATCTCACCCACCATGAACCACACCGCATGTCACCGAGATTAAATCAATTGACTTAATCAAAGAACAACAATTTGGGGCTTGTTTGAAACTGGAGGATTTTTTTATAGAATTAACAAAATGTGAAAGTTGAGACAAAGAAGCAATCATGTCATGGGCATCTTATCACCACGAGATCAAAGCATAAATAGAATGTCAGATTATATTGCTTTTCATCCGCTTTACGGCATTAGTGTTTTTTTATACAAATAGTTCCTGACTTTACAACTGTGTGAGCGTTGGTTAGTGATCGACCACTATAATACATTAGGATTAGTAAATGTGAGGTATGTCTCAACGGTAGAAACAATAAACCGAGCACCCCCCATGTATGAAAAAGAAAAAAAAAAAAACAGCAAAAGAAAAAAAGAGCTTGACTAAATCTATTCAGTGGCGGAGTAACACAAGGGACAACATTGTTGTGATATGGCTCTCGCCCCTGCAAGATGCGTCAGGATGCGAAGTGCAGAACACACTGGCTCAGTGTGTCCCCTTTTTTTAAACACACGAGTTAAGACCATCTGACCAAACAATGTGAAGATATAAACCCCTGAACCATTGGGCCTTGAACACAGTTGTCTTATAGTGTATGCTACTCAAGTCAAACAAGAGAAAACCATCACGCCAGAAAGGCTGTTAAAAACGCAACAGATTATGCATATATTCAGTGAAATATTATATTTCTTTATTTTTTTATAATTACTGAAGCATTATTTCATTGTTTGATTCTCCGAGCACTCCGACTTGGTATTTTTTATTTTTAAAATCAATCAAAAGCTGTCTATAAAAACACATTTCCTTGTATCAACTGTCATTAAACATAAGCAGTGATGTGCACACAGAGGAGGTCATTGTGAAAAGTTAAAGAGTAAGTAATAAAAGTTAAATAAATGTGGAGGCTGGTCTGTGCTGTTAAATTGTTTCTTTGTTGTTTGAATATTTGAACAAACAGATAACTGTAACGTTAACATCTCATGGTGCAATTTCCAAATAAAAAGACCATCATTTACAGTTTGCAATGCCCGCATGTCAACCGTTTCCTGGTATATAGGATTAAGAGTTTTGGGAGAAATTTGTATTCTTGAGTAACAAGGATTAGTTGTTACATAAAGTTGAAGAACGCGAGGATTACAGCTTTAACAGAGTTGCGACCATCTTTTGGCACTTGTGGCCAAATGAGAGATAACAAACGAAAGATGAAAACGCTTTTCTACTGCACTTTATTTGCCACTCCACGAGATGTAATTAATCATAAATCCACACAAAATGTAAGATTTCTTAATGATCAATGAATGTATTATTTTCCCGTGCCTATTTTCTAGCCTTCATAGATAAAATCTAATGACCCACACATTTATTTACTGTTGGAAACTATAGGAAGCAATTGTTTTAAGTTTTCATTCAACTTTTTAAGACATGGTGGAGAACCAGGAACCGCCCTAAACGTTGTTCGAATTTTACAACAAAGCTGTATGTTGTCAAAAATTTAAGTATTTTTTTAAATCAACATTATGCAAATCTGAAGAATTGTTCAATAACACTTAAAGAGGTCTCAACTAACTTAAGAATTGTATTTATTTATTTAACATGTATATTCTCCTTTTTACTGAAAATTTATCTTGGCTCCAAATACTGGTTATCTCCCTCATGACAACTAATAATCGGTATCGTCCCTAAAAAAAATAAAACGGTCTCTCTCCAGTTCTAGCTACTATTTTACTCTTCAGCTTTCTTTTTCCAAAAGAAGAAAGCAGTAGAGAAGACAATATACACAAGACGTTACTATACAGTTGGTGAAGCAACTAGACTCATATTTAACTGATCAGTTAACACGTTACACTGTTAACTTCTTTTTACGCTTGTATGACAAGCGTTGTCGGTCGCCCGTTACTTTGTAATTCAAAACTACAAGGAGTGATCAGAGATAGGGTCAAACTTTTCCGATCACTTAATTACCATATAAGCACTTTGAAAGAATTTCCACGACGATAATACTAATACACAAAACAATAAAACTCTGTTAAAAGATCATGAGGAAATCCAGGTGCTTGTTGATCGTTTTTCTTTATAGCACTAAATAGTTGACACCGAATACATTGCTCCAAGGGCCAGCGACAATTAATCAACACAATCAATTAAACTCCGGAAAAACAAGAAATTATGATTATGCCCATCCCTACACAGAGTGCTTGCTTGTATGTGTGTGTCGTCAACCAGAATTGATTATGTTCAACTTTCAAAGTTCCACTGCAAGCTTTAAAACCTACATGCTGCATCAGTCAGGAGATGCACAGACACAAAAAAAATATAAACTCATGTTTTACAAAGTAAAGTGGGTGAAGCTGCAGGAATAATCCTGGCACATTTCCGACCTTTACACCCATAACAATTAAATACGCAAACGCAGTTCTTCCCAATCATCCACTGGAAAACAGAACATTTCCCCAAACAAACTGTATGGCATCTTGGAACAATAAGACATTTACTTTCATCAAAACTTAACCTTGTATTCTTTCCTTGCCTGCTTTCAGCAGAACTGGAAATCATCCCACAACAGTGGGATGCAAGCGAGGTTGTGCCCTTCATATGACTCCACTAAGCATCAATAGGGGATGCTGATGGTGCTGAAGAAGGCTTTTGAAGGTGGGGGAATGGTAAACAACGGCGCCCAGCGTAAAAAAAATAGTAATAAAATAAAAAAAATAAAAACACAAACACACACAGGCAAAATGCGTTACGGACCTGATTGTTAATGCAACATATTGGTCATTTTGGGGCAAACATCATTGTTTAATCTACAAGACTAATTAACTTCCTTTGCGGTAGCTTCATCCCACTTTCAACGACCAAACTGCTGTGCATCTATCACTCAACACACGTTGTTTCACGTTTAAAAGAATCTCCGAAAAACACTTGGCAATCAAGCAAAAGCTAGTGAGAGGCGTGTGTAATTTGAACAAAAATGTTAAACTATACAGTTAGTAATTCATTCGCTAATACGTTCAGCAGTCACCGAACACGAGGTGGAATAAATAAAAGGATGAATCTTACCCGTTTCAAGTGCACTTAATAATCCGGAGCACTATTATTCCATTGGCGTTCTGATGGAATTAGAGAAGTGCAATAAATGCTGCTGCTGTTGTGGCCATCAAATTGCAGCTCGCCTTGTCGTCGCCACTGTGTGTGATGGCGTTAGCTCTGCAGGGCCACAATGAAACTACTGCCGCCTTCAAGGGCTGTGGGAAAATGGTCTTATTTGACGCAGAAACGTAAAAGCACGTGGATTAATGAACGCTCCACAGTATTTTGAGGAATATGTCAATACATGTCCTGATTTCTAGATTTAAACATATTTTGTTAGTTTTGATAGTTATCAGTTTACCTCAAACACATCTTGCTGTGAATATTGTTATTACAAACTAAATCATGTCAATATTCGTCGTTAAATAACGTACAATTGTAAATAAATTCAAGTTAAAAAAATAATGGATGTTGTTGATTGCTTTTAATTCAACTCGGGGTCCATTGACTGTATTTTCAAGTTCCACTATCGGATTTTACCAATTGCACATGAATGTGACATTTAAATTGAATGACAGTACGATTGGCGTATCAGACCGCGGGAAACCCCAAATGCCCGCCTCCAAAAAAGAAGATAATATCAGACGGGGATTTTGAACGCATTTGACAACAAAATGTTTATTAATATAAAGAAAGGGCTCTGGCTTTCAAAATTTCCCCACTCTCGGAATATAGTCAGGGGGTCGGATTAAATGCACCCTAATTAATGAATGAAAAAAGTGCAGGTGTAACGACTTATTACATAAAAGACTGTAACATAAATGTAACATGCCGATATTTGCACTACAAAAGTATTAAACATATGTATTTTGTATTATTGTTTTGATGAATATTTCCGGTCTTCTACAAAGATCTGGTTCATTTGACAAAGTAAAATGTTAACCATGTTGAATGTTCACACACAAGCACCACTGCACGTCACGCTAATCATTGCACCCCAATATCCAAATCCAGGCAAGAAGATATCGCTGTCGCAAAGCGTCGAGAGCGCGCTCAGGGTGCCCTCTAGTGATGAGCATGACACATTTTTTAAATGCGCTGGATCATCAGAAATTCAGGATCAGTTCATTTAAAAACATCGTATAAAAGCTCACGAATATTTTCAATCTTTTCATTTTCTCCCATCTCGCACCACATGGACTTCAAAAGAATTGATGAAAAATAAAATATCAAAATAAAACACCCACTTACTGAACCAACACTTCATCGTCCGGGTTCCGATCAGTTTCAGTTCCCTTTGAACATTATAATAAAGGGACAAGAATACAACAAACGGCGCAAACAAAATAACAACAACAACAAAAACAAGTTTTTGTGTTGATGCTAAATAAATTTCCATAAAAATAAAACAAACGTACTCAAAGCACTTTAAAAATTAATTACAATTAATAACAACATTACTGTGAGTAAAATGAGTTTACCTTTCCAAGCCTCAAACTGGTACGACTAAAGCTACTCTACAACTTTGTTGTTGTTTTTTTTTTGTTTTTGTTTTTTTGCTTCTTCCTTATTGCTGTACATGTAATGCCCTCCCTTTTCATTTTTTAATCATTTTCACACCCATTGATGTTTCCTCATTTTTTGCTTTAACTTAACCCACAATCTTCAGAAGTCATTTTTTCCACGTAAACTGGCTTTCTACTTTTTCTCCGATACTCTAGATGACGACAATTCCTCTTCTTCTTTGCAGCCGAGCAAAACGCGAAGAAGACGGAAAAACGTCGAAGAAGAGTAGCGGGCACACTATATTCCAACATGGCTGAATCCGAGTATGTATTGAATTTATTTACATCGTAGTCCATCCGTCTATGTTTATTCATACTATATTGTTGGGTTGACGTGCTTTGGTTAATATGCCTTCTCTGTTAAGGTTTCTGCTTGTATTTCGAACATTGCTTAGTTGGAAATTAAGTTTCGAAGTCTTTACATTTCACATGGTTCCACTGACGTTTTCCAATTTCGGGCCGAATGCCTACGTGTGCAATGTACAGTAATTTAGGACTATTGTATTTTAAATACAAAATATGTATGATTTTAAATGTAGTTGTTGCTGGTAAAAATTCGGCTGGTAAGAGTTGAGCTACTCTGGTAGCCAAACAACATAAAGCCTCATTGATACTATGGTGTTGTAAAAATCAAATACATCTTTCACGCTGTCAGATTTGGAAAAACTCATTGGCACATGCTATTTGGCGAAAATTATTTTGAGAATGTTAATGATCAAATGCACTTCTTTCTCGGTCTCTCGCAGATCAAAAAAAGTGATCAAACTGGTCCCAGAGTATCTCTTAAAAAAGAGGAAAGCTTACCAGGCCATTAAAGCCACACAAGCCAAGCTTGCACTTCTTCAAAAGAGAAAGGTAAGTGTGTTGTTTTGTCCTTGCCATGTCTTACCTATGTTCCAAACAAGTGGCAGGCGGTGCTTTTGCTACCTAGTCTTAAACAAAAAAGTAATCTCTCTCTGGTTAGTTAAAAAGCAGAGCAGGGCACGTGACCCTTTTTTGCCAGGTCAGTCACCCGCCCTCCGGCTGGGATCTCTGTACCGTTCCGGCCTCAACCCTCCGGCCCTATTCAAAGTAATTGTCGGCGTCCGACCCGGAGTAGGTTCATCACACGCAAAAGGGCAGATTCATGGGCCGCACTAAAATCCACCTCCGGCCTTTGTTAACCGAACCCCTTTTTAAAATTCATCACCCTCGCTCCAAAAATGGGCATCCTGCCACAGGGTATTTATTGGATTTTATTATACTATTGCTCCAGAGTCACATTTGTGAGGTCATGAGCTGATTTTTGCCTGCACTTAGCTAAATGCAGCGCGCTGTTGACGAACCCATCATGTATGAGCTGACGCGTTGGGCCGACAGATAAGGCTATTTTTTGGCGGAATCTCTTAGTTGTCAGAATAAAATTCTGATAACAGATTAATCAGATGATTTGTTAGAAAATATGGGCGATATGACCTCAAATCAATATCACGATAAATTGAGCAATTTTACCTCGATAACGATAAATGCACAATAAAGCCGCTAGTGTGGCATGTAAACAAAATGCTAAATAAAACGAAATAAATGTCAATGCAAGCCAAATAAACAAGTGTGCATCATCAGGGAAATGTGCCGTCCCGAGCACTCTGGTGCGCAGTCGCCACTTGTCGTCTATGTAATGCACAGTCAGGCTCAAACAGGGATCCACGTTGCGACTCGACCACAAGTCGGATGTGGATGCAAAATGCTTGACATATCTAAGCTCCCGTCCCAAGTTTGTCCATAGTGGGAGGTACGGTTTGCGAAAAATATTTGCGTACCTCTTGCCGGCTACTTTCATGAGGTGTTTAAATCCTGTGCGCTCCACTGTAGCTAGATGAGCTATATCTTTAGCTATGTGCGAGGTTATCGCGTCCACCTCTTAGACGTTCTCTCGTTTGGTGTCGCCTCCGTTGTCACTTGTCAAACCTTGCTTCTCACTTTGAACTTTTAGAACAAGTTCCAAGTCAACAGCATGATTATGTTGTAGGTGGTGAAAAAGAAAAGGTTGGACGCTGGGCGATAAACCGGAAATTTACCGTTACCGAAATTTATTACGATGACCAAAATGCTTTTGCCCATGTCGGTAAATTCGGTGTTTAAAAAAAAAAAAAAGAAAAGCCTTTTCTGTCTGCGGCAATGTTCATGCCCCTTTAGGACCGCAACAGCGCCTCTAGTCACGTGACTTCACCCGTCTGCTCGAGAAAGAAAACAGACGTCGCTGTCGTAGATGGCGATTCAAATCCAGAAGCTTTTTCATCACCCACAACCCAACCATGCTGTGCTGAAAGTTCAAAGTGAGAAGCAAGGTTCGACAAGTGACAACAGCCCATTAACGGAGGCGACACCATACGAGAGAACGTCTCAGAGGTGGACGCGATAGCCTAGCCCTAGCACATAGCTAAAGATATAGCTCCTCTAGTTACAGTGGAGCGCACAGGATTTAAACGCTTCATGAAAGCCGTATTTCCCGATATGGACTACATCGGGCCGGGAGCTTAGACATGTCAAGCATTTTGCATCTACATCCGACTTGAGGTCGGGTCGCAACATGGATCCCTGATTGAGCCTGACTGTGCATTACATAGATGACAAGTGGCGATTGCGCACCAGAGTACTCGAGACGGCACATTTTCCCTGATGATGCACACTTGTTTATTTGGCGTGCATTGACATTTTCTTTCATTTTATTTAGAATTTTTTTATTTGCCATTATTTACATCATGAGAGCATCTTGGCGCAATCTATTTGCAGAAAAAGATTTTGCAAGAGGCACGCTTTTTCTTTGTGACATTGTTCAAGTCATGCAAAGCAAGCTATTTTGGAATTTATACAAATGATTTTTGTACTTTTATTTTTCATTGAAAGTAATGTGTACCAGTTGGTCAATAATAAAAACAGTCAATATGCATTTCCTGCATTTATTTTGATTTTTTTTTAGTCCACGGGGGGAATTTATCGTGCATTTATCGTTATCGAGGTAAAATTGGTCAATTTCTCGCGATATTGATTTGAGGTCATATCGCCCAGCCCTAGTTGGACGTGTTGTTTTGGGTGCTTAACAACACACGTTGCAGTTTGTGTTCTTTTGCCGGAGTACCCGGAGGAAACCCACGCAAGCACGGGGAGAACATGCAAACTCCACACAGGATGGCCGGAGCCGGGATTGAACCCACGACCGATGCTGTCTCTCACTGTGAGGCCATCGTGCTAACCAGTCGGCCTCCGTGCCCATTTTTTGTCATAGGTTGTAATATGTAAAAACAAAAAAATTCTAATTAAAGAGCTAATATTGGCAATTAAACCTGCTGACCAATTGATCGGTTGGGCCTCAGTGAGGGGGCAGAATGAAGCGTTCTGTGGCAGCGGTTTAACAAAAGAATGTGTCCCGGGGCTACCTCTAATTTAAAAATATTAATAAATAAAATTATATTCCAGAGCACCATCGGTATCAGACAGCGCCCCCAATCAAAAAGGCTGGTGGAGTAATTTAGTGCTGTGCTACAAAATTCACAACTATCACAATCCAAACTCACAGTCCATTGAAAATAAATTATCACAAAAAAAGCACAAGACACGTGAGGAATTAATCCTTTATACTGGCTAAAAGGGACATATTTATGGCTGATTTCCTCCTGAAATGTTGGTCGAGCTTTAAGATATCACTTTGTACTGGTTAGGTGCATTTTAAAAGATTTACTATCCACAGTTGGATAATGATGATATTTGCAACCGACAGGAGACAGTAAGTCTATATAATCACTTGTACAGGTATAAACAGTTTGTGTTTTTATATTGTTTTAGGTCTGTAAAGGTGCGCCCATAAAATTCAAGCGCTTGGAAGACTTTTTGAAGGAAAACCATAAGAAACATCGCGATGATACTCGCATACATCGACAAACGCAGAGGCCGTCCCTCCAGTTGCCTCCTCCCAAGTATAAGTTAGCCTTTGCTGTCCGCATTCGAGAGTAAGTATTACAAATTTCAAACTTGCGACACAGGTTTTGAAGTATCCGTAATCTAATGCTGCGCACTTTTCTGCTTTTACACACACTGAATTGTGATTGATATTTTCTTGTTAGTATAAAAGGCGTCAGTCCCCAAGTGAGGAAGGTTGTCCAGATGTTGAGGCTGAGAAAAATCTTCAGTGGAGCCTTTGTCCGAATCAGCAAAACCTCTCTCAACATGTTGAAGATATTGGAGCCCTATGTGGCCTGGGGGTGAGTGTGAACTCACAGCAATTAAAAAATGTTTGCATTATTACCACTTCAGCAACACTTATCTGTTCACCAACTAGATATCCGAACTTAAAGTCTGTGCGTGAGCTCATTCTGAAGAGGGGACAAACGAAAGTGGGCAAGAAGTCGGTTCCTTTAACAGACAACAACTTCATTGAAAAACACATGGGTATTTTTTCATTACACCTTAGTCTTCACTTAAATCTCAAAATATAACTATGGTGTAAAAATTATATTTAACCTGTCCCTATTGTGCCGATATAAACCAACTGCCCTCTCCCTTGATTTTTAGGTAAACATGGTATCATCTGTTTGGAGGACTTGATTCATGAGATTTACTCGGTTGGCAAGGCCTTTCGGGAAACCAACAACTTTCTGATGCCTTTCAAGCTGTCGGTGGCCCGTCACGCTGCCAGGGACAAGGCGGGTCTCCTCAAGGACCTTGGAAAACCTGGATTTCGCGGCACAGACATTAACACCATCATCAGGCAACTGAACTGAGGACAAATACACTAAATGGACATTGGACAGCAACATTACATAATGTTCACCTCATTCTTATTTAATGAGCAAGTCTGTTTCCTCTTAGTTATGTGTCATATTTGAAATGTGCCACTAGTCGGCGCTGTTCTCGCTGGAAGTGCTTAGCAGCCATTGACTTGTAAAATATTGTACTGTGTGAAATGTAGAATGTGCAGTTTTGAGCGGTTGAACATTCAGGCAGGGGAACAGAGGTCAACCTGCAGCCCGTTCATAAACGGCACAAATGGATTCAGGATTGATGAAACAAAGCGTAATGAAACACTCAAGATGACGTTTATAATAAAATTGTACAATACAAATTGATATGATCAGTTTCTTAGCCGCCATTTCAGAAGGTGCAGTCGTTTGTTTTGCCCTAGGTCAGGGGTGTCAAACTCATTTTTGTGGACGGGCCACATCGTAGTTGTGGTTTCCCTCAAAGGACCGGTTTGACTGTGAATCCATATAAATTGATTGGAAAGCCAGTTTTGAAATCATGAGCTAGTAAGTAATTGTTCAACACTTTTTCTATTTATTTTAAAAGGGGAGGATTGGGAACAAATAAATGGCAATATCTCATATCTCAGTGTTGTTAAAAGTGAAGAAAATATGCTAGAAACAGGAAGTTGATGCAGATGATTTGCCCTTTGCCGGCCACATAAAATGAGGTTGTGGGCCAGATCTGGCCCCTGGGCCTTGAGTTTGCTACATGTGCCCTAGATGAACAGTAACTGGTGTCACAGAAGATTATTGGCGAGCTGTGCGTCATCAGCTTGAGTGGGGCTGCAAAGTAGCAACCAGTGCAGCTGCGGGGAAATGGACGCTGTTAACTACCGGTGGGCGCTTTTGTGAATAAAAAAAAAAGATGCTGCGGTCAACGTGAACCCAAATGGATGTCCAGGTAAGATGAAAGGGCGAGTGATGTGCAGTGTCGTGTTTTACCAAA
Source organism: Idiotropiscis lumnitzeri (assembly GCF_059441095.1). Taxonomy (NCBI): domain Eukaryota; kingdom Metazoa; phylum Chordata; class Actinopteri; order Syngnathiformes; family Syngnathidae; genus Idiotropiscis; species Idiotropiscis lumnitzeri. The sequence continues at coordinate 10,887,670 of NC_142411.1, forward strand.
CATCGTGTCCAGTCGCGGCTCCGCCGTGGTCACGACATTATTGGTAAATGCATCACGTGCAACCACTACCGACGTAATAGTACACGGCCCTAACACCGTGGAAATAACTGTCCGACGAAGCAAATTTATGCTGATATTAATCTAGGACAGTATTGTCATATTCTGCAGTGTTTCGCCAACCAGCCCACGTGTAATAATGCCTTCGGCTGTGGAGACAATAGAAATGCGCAGTGGACCAATGCGAATGTTATTAAGAATCGCGGCGAAATATATCCTAGTCTGTTGAGCAATACTAATGACCGTAGAGACAGTTATCGTTGCGTTATTGTGGAGATTTGCTAGTTTACTTGGTGTAAGTGAACGCAGCATCCAGCGTGTCAAGGAGAATGGGCGGTCCAATAACGTATGACCACACAAACCTACCCAGCCAGACCTTGACGTAGTATTGTATTTTACCAGCTCAGGAAGGTAAGAAAGTCATATTTCTTAATCGAATTGTTACCGTGGTTTAATTGAAATTTGGAGGGCGTTGAAGACTGGGTATTTAAATTGTGTAGTAGCACGCGCTGCGGCTTAGCAAAGTTTGAAGTACGCGATAGCACCACGTTGTCGCGCTGTCAAATTGGTTTTATGCCCCCTGTTAATAGAGATACAATTAACCCCAACCACCAACACTTTTCATATTAAATTCACACAGTCAGTAAAAAAAAGTATGTGCCTATACTAAGTCAGCTTTATACTGGCGTTTAATGAACGGCAGGGCAAGCGCGTGCAGATTAATTAGCCAATGGTAGCATCCGTCTTTGGTCACTTGGCATATAACAAGACACGTGATTGGTATTAATACCAGCACGACCAGTAATGTTCACAGGGAATCGTTATTTCATACTATACAGTGCAATTTAGAGATGTAAAAGCCAAATTGCATCACTGACCAGTGAGATGCCTGCTCGGTCAAAGAAGTGACTTTTTATTGTCGTTTGGGTAATGTAGTTCTCTTACTTATTGTCGCCTAGAAAAAACGTCATTGGACTGTTTGCCGCCAGCTGTGTTGACGGGGTCAAGAGGTCGATGCGTTTGATGAAGCAGCTCCTCTTTACTTTGGTCGTTGTGTTTAGCACACCGTGTCGTCTCAATTATTTTTCATCAATGAACAAATTGTTACTCCACATCTGGTCTAGCTAAATTGCAGCTTGAAATTTCAGTGAGTGTGGATTTTGCTTCTCATTGTTCTCAGTCAACATAATACAATACAATACAATAAACTTTATTTTTATAGCGCATTTCACAACAACAGGAGCTGTAACAAAGCGCTTTCCATATGGTGTAATATAAATTCGTATGAAATTAGAACACAAATTATAACATACAAACACGTACAATAGATACCAGAGAACAGCGACACATATGAACAAAATGTTCTGTAATTGTTTATATATATTCGGGTCGCTGGGGTGGGGAGTTTGGTGGAGTTTTTCTCCGTACATGACTTGGGGGGCTATGAAGATCTGCCATTTTCAAGGAATGACGTGAAGCAATGTCATCTACTGTAACAGAGATATTTATCGGTGCACGTTCTGATAACTGACATCTTCCTGAATTTTTGGCAAATTTGTTGTCATGAGGATGAGCGATATTCATTTAATTTGTTTGCTGCATGCGCCACATGCATCTATTCATTACACAATTGACAGTTCTAATTTTGCGGGTTGGTGATGAGGTGCTAACTCAACAAGTGAAATTCTGCATGGGTGCTGGCTTGCATTTTTCCTTCACGCTATAGATTATGTACGGCGCACTCGCCTTTGGTTGTCGTGGTAATGAAAACATTGGCCAAGTAGTGAAGGAGCTGCGGTTAGAAGTGGCTCATTTGCACAAGACAGGACCTCATGCAGGCTAATTCACACAAGACAGAATAAAGGAATGTCAAGTGTACCGTAATTCTTGATCCTTAGACCCTTTTGGCGAGCATGACACATGATAAAAAGGCACCTGGGAACTGTTTTAATTGTGGGGAAAAAAAAAACATTTTACTAGGAAAGCAGGTTATGCTGATACACTTGTCAACAGCTAATTTGAATCAGGTGTTTCGAAATCCAGGAAACAAATTCTCTAATCCTTTATGAGGTGAAAGTTATCTGCTAATTGAAATTATCACCTCCTCTGTACAGTATTGATAAGTGACAAGGCTCGTCTCAACAGGAGTCATAAATGCCAATGTGAGACTAGTCATGTCTTGTTCATTATCTTTTTATAGTGCTGTCGTGTTTTCCTGTATAGGTAAAAGAACACTTATCTTTGACGACTGCATTTTGGCCCCTTTTATGAAAGCCTGTTGAAACGTGAGTCGTGTGCATCCGATATATTCACGATGTCCAGGGTTCAACCTTGTTTGTTTAAATTGTCAGTCTGTGTCACAGAAAAGCAAACAGCAGTGGGGCTCATTTCCAAAGAAGCCCTTCACTTGTGCGAGCGGGCATATGCAGTGCGGCGAATGTGTGTTGTCATTGGTTGACCTTCTATTTGATTTGCATTAAAATACAAACATGAAACTTAAAGGGTAAAAAAAAAAGATAGAAAGATGAAGATGTCCTTTAATAGTCCCACAATGGGGAAATTTGCAATGTTGAGCACATGGAGGTTGCTGCATTCCACCTGAGCTTTTGTTGTTTCAGTCACATCGTATAGAGCAACTAAGACAGTGACATTTGTTCAGTACCATTTTTTTTGTAGCGTTGCTCTCAGTTCAATGCGTTTCTTTCGTCACGATCTTCACGAAAAACTACATATAAAGAAAGAAAAATACACTTGTGGAGTTTCTCCTTTGGTCCCAACCTTTGAGTGTCAATGAAATATACACTCAGCAGTATACTTTCAACCCCTTGCTGATAATGTACAGTCACTGTCCCTGTGTTGCTAAGCAACCCTGCGCTGCTGCGTGACCTCCCCGTAAAACATTTTTTAGATGGAGTAATTCCATCACAAAAGTGGAGGCGCACATGCTGCATCTGGGCCGGTTCGCACAACATGATTCCTCAATGTGGGATGTGCATCTTGTAAATAAAAATAAATAAATAAAATAAAACTATAAATGACGGTTTCCATGACAGAAAATTATATTTATATATACATTATATTTTACTCAAAAATCTGCCATATAGTGAGTGGGCTGCAATGTGTGACGGAAATGACTACTGTAGCATTTTAGCTCTCTTTTATGGCAGCTAGAGGTGTAAGATTTAATTGAAATTGAAGTGATCATCAAATTAAGCAACAACTATTTTGGTCATCGATTGATAGCTTACAACCAATGTTTAACTTAAACTCTTATGAATTGTTTGATTTCAGCCTCTTTATTATCTTCTATATTTCCAAACATCTGTTTTTAATTTGGACAACTGGGATCCGCATTTATCCATATTTTCTGACATACTAGTAGTTGTTAGGATTGAATCATTAAAACTAAATTAACTCCTTGACTTCCATTGATGAGTACAGAAGCCAAAAAGGACTTTCATTTTCCCCGGGCTGGTCGTGAATTAGTTTTAATATATCATGAAAATTGTTTCACACGAGCTCTCCATGTGTACAGATCAAATTTCTGGAATGGCTTGATTCATAATTAAAATCAATTGTCATGTCATCATAGTAGTAGTGAATGGTAAATCATGTTATTTTTGTAGTGACCACGCACCAGCAGCTCGTTTGCCATTCGAACAGCTTAGTGAGTATGATTAAGGTAGAAAATGTAGATTGTAGCACCTTCACAGTTGGCAGCACGTGAGGATTGCATGTGGAGTGACTGGCTGAACATTGGTTGCCTCGGAAAGCAGACCTTTAGACAGGAATGCAAGCAACCTTTCCAATGTTGCCCTTAAAGTTAACTAATATTTTATGTTTATTTTAAAGCGGTAATTGTGGAATTTGCATTTTTCACACAAGATAAAACACTCCCTTCCGATTTGGTTAATTGGCAGGAGACTGGCACAGATTACCCGCAGGAATATTAAGTCTGTAATGTAATTTTTTTTTTTTAACGCAAAATAACTTCAAGAGCTACCCAAGATGGCCATGAATGAAGCCTGAACATCAGCTGTGTTTACATATATCATATTATATATGCATAAATGAATAATGTACTACATGTGTAATTAACTATTGTCCAATGATTAAAAAAATGTAGTTTTTTTTAGCAAATTTGGATTCTAACCATCATGTCATCAGCCCTTAGTTACCATAGACATCGCTGGGCACACAGGAAGTTCGCCAACCTGTTTTCCGGGTTTGCTCAGGTGATGTTTTGCATTAAGCGGATTTCAGTTGTGGGTGAATGTGTACGTTTCCATTGGACTCGGGATTTCTATCTTGCCTTTGTGTCAACAACCTCTATGTTCACGGTGATGATAGATAGTCACTGCCTCCATGCTGCTGTCCGAGGTGGCCTAGGTACCCGATTAATTGGCCTGCTGATTAAATCGAATGATATTCGCCCTTCTAGCATCGGGAAATTTGCAGATGTTTGCAGATTGTTTTTCCCTTGTTCCATAACCATTTATTATGCTGATCTTAGAATTTACCGCACTAAAATCTACAGTATATTAAAACTTCGATTCATCCATTAGGTGTGACATGTCAGGGTTCGCGGGTAACTTTAAAAACTGCTTGCCCATAGGGCAAGTGCCACTAAAATTTGCCTTGCCCGAGTGGCCAAATTACTTGCTCGACTTGGGCAAGTGACAATTTTTTTTCTCTAAGAACAAATCTGCATGTTAAATTGGGAAAATTATATTACAGCAATCCAGATGATCAATTTTAAGTCCAGGAGAGCGTATTAATTGAGTAATCACATGAGTAAATTATGAGTGTGGGAAATTTGTGTATTCCTTTAAGACCAGTGCCTGTGGTGCTGCCTCCATAAGTTTCATAGCATAAACAGAACACAGTCACTGACACAATGTCAGGTCACATCATGGAGCTAATGAATTAACAGCCAATAATCAAATATTACTCCCTTCCTTACTCACAACTGAATTGTCTACTTAAAAATATTCGAGCTATTTTAGTCATGTCAGAGGAATCCGAAATGTTCGGATTTGAACGAACTCGTCGCCACTTGTAAACATGCGCAGAAGGTAAGAAAACTTCCGGCTGTCAATTTTCGGCCGAGATATCGTAGGTTTTTGTTGTGTTTTTCAAACTTCAAATGAGGATGCAACTACAGCGAGTTCCAATACTGCGGGATTTATTGACGTTCACTTTAACTCGACATTCACTGAACTAACTGATCCCCGTAGCGCCCGCCCATTGCCCCCGATAAGGCCAATGGACCATACCACAACATAAGGGGGTGTCTGGGTTAAACCATCACCATACAGTGCACACAAACAGATCACACCACAGTTTTCGTCGAAATTAAAGATATTTGGCTGCTTTAAAAAATGCTTGCCTGTTCGGGCAAGTTGCCCATAATTTTACCTTGCCCGTGGCCAAATTTCACTTGCCCCGGGCAATCGGGAAGCGGTTAACCGCAAACCCTGCATGTATCAGGAATCTATAGTCATGCAGTGGTTATTTTAACGAATCAATCATGAATTTAGATTTTTTTTTTTTTGGTAACAAATGCACTGCTGAGCATTACCACTCTTACTTGGGAAATGACCAGCATCCCACTATTTTACACACAACCCTTTCGATTAAAAAAAAACAAAAACAAACTGCGTCATACATCAACCATAAAGATAAAAAAATGTTTCTCAGTTTATTGTAAATAAAAGTAAGACATACGTTCAATGAATTATTTGTTGCACAAAACATATATATGACAAGAAATAACGTCCTTATAACTTCAATAATTGAATGCATGGCCCCATGCGATGCAGTCGGGGAACTTAGATGCTTTGCCGTGATTATCATAGAAAATAAATAATTGCTACCCTGTCAGAAAAAAAGGTGTTTGTACCTTTGAATTTGGGTTACATATTCTGACGCCTGTGCTTTCTACCATTGTAAGCAAATATTTATTATGTACAGAAGTGTGTACTTTATGGTACATATATCGCATGAACAAACAGGCATCTTTTCCTATTATCACAAGGTTGAGTTGAGAATGTAAGGAAAATGTATTGTTAAAAACATTCTTTATTTAACAGATTTTTTATACACACCAACGCAGTTAAGTTATAATTTCTATTCAATATTTCTATGAATATAAAGCAATTGAATGAAAACCACTAAGTCGTATGTCGAGTGAACGGATTTGTAATATTTCGCACCCAACTCGCAGTCACGATTGGATTCATGTTAACAATGTGCTACTTAAATTTAACGTGGGAGTTAATTAAGACACACATTCAAAGAGCTATGGGTAACATCAACACACTTAAATGATGAAGATTGACTTCCTTATGAGGGAAAAAGTTTAGTATTGCATGAGTGGCTGATTGTTGTCAATTTCGATATACACAAAAAAGTTTAAAGTTTATTTATTTCAACTGGATTGCATATAACAGTGGGCTATTTCAAAAGGAATTCTGCATATTTTTGGACCGTTGCATACAAAAAAACCAGACAGAAATGATCCCTTGTCTGTTTGGACCATTTGTGTACTTTTTTTTAAAAATCATTCACATAACCTATTTGTAGCTAGGCTTTCAATTGCGAACCTTACAGGGTACATCACAAAAATCTGTAACTTGGGGAACAAAAAAGAAAGTGTCCCAAGTGACTCACATTAGCAGCTCGCTTTGTTGCACTATCAAGCACACCAAAAAGGTTTCATTATGGGATGTGGTTGCTGCCTGGGAATTGTACTAGATATTGGTGCTTGGTTTGTGTAGTATTAAAAAAAAGTCTTCTTTTTTTTCTAACTTTATTTACAGCTCAGCACACAGATCTGCACTATCCGTACGGCGTGATGACATATTTCTGTATTTTTCTGGGTTGAATTTTCGAACAGTGACTAAAAAGACAACATCTTCAGTGCCAGTCGCAGGTCTGATAAATGCGAGCGTTGTTTTATGGCGCCATTCTCCAGATCTTAGCTGGTTGGATTCAATTACCTTTCACAAACCCCCTTTCACACTGCCTTTCTTCAAAATCGGGACATCTGAGGCAATCTGTCTTTTTTTATTTATTTGTTTGCATCTTTGTTCAAACAGAACTCAGAAGTGTGTCATTGCCTGCTCTGCGTGTGCGTTCACACAGTAGATGCAGCGTCCCACAAATGGATAATTACATGAGTGGGGTCATCAGCGACGGCGTCTATTGCATAAAGTCGGCGAGCGAGCTGCTGAAAAAGTGTCGGATGTTCAAATATTAGCACGGGATCCTGATGCACCTTGAAACGCAGGCCCTGCAGATTTGTGGGTCGACTTTAACGCCGCATTCTGTGCAGGTCAGTTTAACAGAGAACTGTAATACTTCAGATTAATGTCCTGCCAACCCCCACACCTGTGTGAGCGTGTAGGCGACGAGGAGGTTCCAGTCAAACATGTGAATTTACTGGCTTTTGACGTAATATGTCAGTGTGAGACGACAGTGCTAATGTTAATGTTGACTCTCACTACCCATGACTTAGTAAAAGCAATTCTCCCTGTTGCCTTTCCACAGTAGGAAATCTGTAAAAAGATAGAGTTGGATTTTTACAAAAACACAATGATGGATTGGGTTTTGTTTGTTTGAATGTGTCCATAATGTTAAAAAAAAAAAAGAAACAATATTAGCGGGACACCCGGGTGTTGAATTCCAGTTTCCTGCTTTGTTATAATATTTTGCTCTTCAGAGTTCTGTACAGTCAGGGTGACTGCCGGTCATGACAAAGGTGCAGCTTCCATTTACAGTACTTCATTCTCTTTAGCTTACTAGAGATGGGCACTTTACACTATTTTGTCGGTCCGTCCTCTGTACGCGACCTGGGCACCCTTCCGTAATTGCACCTTCGTCCTTATTCATAAAAACAGTCACCCTCCATCCTTATCCGGATTCATTTTAAAGCGATTCCGTCCATACTTTTCAGGACACTCAATGTGTGCAACTCAGAATTTTGACAAATATTTTTTTTAAATAACACTGAAGGGTTTTTGTGGGTGAAATCCTCCTAAAATGAATGTTCGTGAAGGCCGTAATCCCGTTCATAATGGTAGCGAATGTTGATTTTTTTTTTTTTTTTTTTTTTTTTTTTTTTTCATCGCGGCTCGTTCTAAGTCGCAAAGATGTTCGTCAGATGTTTGCCAACAGTTTTAATCATCGCTGAGTGACTTTAAAACTGTTGCAAAATGTTTTCGCCGCTCAGTGGGATACAGGTTGACGTAGTAGTAAAAAATCTGGCTAGCAGAAGCTAACAGGCAATCCGTTGCTAAAGCTAATCTGCACTGGCGCTCTGCTTGCCTTTGATTTTTACACGTTAGCGTTTCCCTGTTTTTTCCCTCTTCAATATCATTCATCTTTTCCTGGCCTAGTTGCCAATTCAGGAGCAGGGAAACCTTTTGTGCGCGCGTGTTTGTGTGGTAGTCGAATTAGCCTGTTATGTAACAAGCCCGCTGGCGTTTTTGACATTATGGACACTTTTAGCCCTCTTGCCTCAAGTCTCAGTCAGAAGGTTCCCACTCATCCATTTGTTGTGTTTCTTCTTTCCTTCCAGCCCTCTGGATATCGCAATGGGTGATGCGCCGTCTTTAACATTGTGAGACGTTCATTGTGAGGCCTCCTCAACGACCGCCTCTCCCGAGACACACCAAATCAGGCCTAACTGCAGAGGCATCATGGGGGAAGTAGTCCAAATGCACTTCACCACGGTGGACTACGTAATCTTTGCATTGTTGCTGGTGGCCTCAGCTGGTATCGGCTTGTATTATGCCTTCTCTGGCGGACGCCAGCGTACAACACAGGTGGAATTCTTTTGAAGTTCAGCAAAACTTGAGCGTTTAGTTCTAATTTGAATCCATTTTTATTGACTTCAGGAATTCCTGATGGCTGACCGCTCAATGAGCTGGCTTCCTGTGTCTCTGTCACTGCTCGCCACGTTCCAGTCCGCTGTGGCAATTCTGGGCGCACCGTCTGAGGTCTACACATTCGGGACGCAGTACTGGTTCCTGGGCTGCTCGTACTTCTTGGGACTCCTCATCCCTGCTCATGTTTTCATACCAGTCTTCTACAGGCTGCGGCTTTCCAGCGCATATGAGGTAGAAAACAGAAGCATCTTTTTTGAGTTAGGAAACTAAAAGAAGTGAAATAGAATTGCGAAACATTAGAAGTAGTACACATTTTTGAACAGTATGTCGAAAAGCCACCATGTCACGTTTTTCTTTCTGCGCTTTCGAATGAATGTGATTTTTCAACTAAGTTGATTTTTTGGAAAAAAAATAAAATATTTTTCCTTTCGTTTATATATAGGGGTAGGATACTGTATGTATTTGAGAGAACTGCAGACTATTTAATGAATTATTGGCTGAAAGTTTGAAATGGCATTTCTTGTGTGCCACATTTTTTATGTATAGCAATTTACAGTGAGGAAAATAAAAGGTAGAATCCACATGATTTATCAGCAAGTGATATAATGTGCTCATGTCATCTTCCCTCTTTTGTCTTTGTTTTCCCTTTGAAATGCCCCTTTCTCCCCTTTGTCTTGTGTTTTTTTTTCTCCTCATAATAATCTCAGAGGTCAGCCTTCTTATCTGTCCTCTTAGTGGTTTTATCCTTGACATGCTAACAATCAGCAAAAATAGGTGATGCTGAATGACTGCAGGAAGTTTTTCTTTCCCCTCCTCTCTCCTCAAATTCAAGGACTCTTATCAGTCATTTTCTAGTCAGTTGGGGACTGTGACCAAAAATATTGTCTGGTTAGTCCTTAAATGACTCTGAGATTATATGTAACAGGCATTTTTTTTTTGTTTGTTTGTTTGTTTTCTCTTTCTTTCTCGTAACAGTATCTGGAGCTGCGCTTTAACAAGACAGTGCGCATATGTGGGACTGTGACCTTCATCTTTCAGATGGTATCTTTTAATTTTGGATTTAAATTTCTGTCATAAGTACAAATTCAATTTTGAATTCCGACAGCTGCTCTCTAAATGTGATGTCTCGAGTCGTACTGAAAATAACGAGTTCAATCTACTTTTGTCTCACTTTCAGTTAGAAAGAATGAGATGATCCTGTTTTTGTTTACATTCCACAACTATCCAACCTTTTCGGATTATCAGGTTTCCGAATTGGCTGTTCACGTTCTTGCTATTATTGCCATGTAAATCATTTGACAATATTGTTTTATTGCTGCTATGTGTTAATTCAACATATAATCAGTTCGTCATTAAATAAAAAAAATATATATAATGGCAACAAAATATGTATTTGTTAGATTATCAACTTGCAGTATTCCTCTGCATTTGAAAATCGGATTGGCCGTTGAACAATATAATGATTTTCTAGTCGGCCTGAAACTCTTGTCAAGCGGAGCAATGTACATTAAAGCACTAACTTGGACCTTGTAAAAAATCAACTGCTCTAATAAAATAAAAAAAGCTCTCTTTGTCCAAGTATGTAATTGCTTGCATATAGTCAAGTCATTTGACTTTATGTGCTAACATGTTTATGTTGCATCTGTAGGTCATTTATATGGGAGTGGTCCTTTATGCTCCAGCATTGGCACTTAATGCAGGTAAGATTTAAAAAAAAAAAAAAGTTTTCTTTTTATTGTGTGTAAACAGCAGTTTTTACAGTAAATGGCGCATTTCTCATTTTCCAAAACGTACATTAAACCAATATTTGGAAGATAACAAGGAATAGCATGCAGATGGTGAAGGCTTGACTTATCATAGGGTTCCCCTCAAAGCTCGTATTTTTTCTCCTGGGGAAGAGCTGGGGTGAAAAAGACAGTTTGAGGTCAACGTCAGGTCTCCTGATTTGAAAAGAAATAGAAAAAAAAAACAAATCAGTAAAATGATGAATGGATAATGAAAATGTGAATTGATTTGACCGTGATGACAGAATAGGTCCCAGGATTGGCGCGCAGGAGTTTTGGCTACAATAGAAATAGAATAGAATAGAAATCCCTTTATTGTCATTGTAAAGTGATGTGACGTGGTATTCTGGTTTACCTAAACCATTCTAAGATACAACGAAAAACTTAAACACTGTTTGTTCCTTTGCGGGTTTTTTATGGGGGGGGGGCTGTCAAAATAACCGAAAGGCAACATTTAAAGAATGCTTTGAGTTTTCAAAAGGCCTGAGTGAATTAGGTTTTTCTAAAACAAATTTCCCCTCATAAAAATGGACAATGTACTTTTTATATCTTTTATTTGACATGTTTCCTTGTTGTCCTTGCGTTTGTAAAATGCTTTGTTTGTCTAAAAAAATGATTTTATGATTAAGGGAAAATCAATTATGTCCACCATAGATGACAATGTCGATGCAGTGGTGAAAGTGTTGCTGTATTTTCTTGCAGTAACTGGTTTTGACTTATGGGGAGCTGTGCTTGCCATGGGACTGGTGTGCACTCTTTATACGTCTCTGGTGAGTCAGAAATTAATTTATTCCTTTTATTCATGCGTCATTATTTTCGATTTCTTTCGATAGTTGAGTTGCTTATAGAATGCGCATGTTACAGAATGTCCTGTATGTTTCATTTCCTTACAGAAACTAATGATTTTCATTTTCATCCTAAATTCTAGTGAATGTTGTTATTCTCTTTCCCCATTCTTTCAATGAAGTATCACATAAAGCCAACAGAATAAATCCTAATATCCTGTTGTTTTATTATCTTGTGTGATTGTTTCCTTCAGGGGGGGCTAAAGGCGGTGATGTGGACCGATGTCTTCCAGACAGTTGTGATGTTCGCGGGGCAGCTGGCGGTTATCATTGTTGGGGCACATCAGGCAGGCGGGATAGCAGAGGTCTGGAGGAAAGCAGTGAACGGCAGCCGCATTGCAGGACTTGAGTGAGTAAAGTCAGGGTTCGCGGTTAACTTTAGAAACTGCTTGCCCATAGGGCAAGTGCCACTAAAATTTGCCTTGCCCGAGTGGCCAAATTACTTGCCCGACTTGGGCAAGTGACACTTTTTTTTCTCTAAGAATAAAATGTTTATGGTTGTAAAATGTGCGCCACAAATGTAAATAAACATATAATCTGATAAGCATAAATTAATCTTGTTTTCATCATCAACCATGAAACCCTACTCACAACAGCATGTATCATCCTGTGCAGTTATTGAAAATGTTAATTGTAGTTTTAATAATTAACAAATCTGCATGTTAAATTGGGAAAATGATATTACAGCAATTCAGATTATCAATTTTAAGTCCAGGAGTGCGTATTAATTGAGGAATCACATGAGTAAATTATGTGTGGCAAATTTGTGTATTCCTTTAAGACCAGTGCCTGTAGTGCTGCCTCCATAAGTTTCATAGCATAAACAGAGCACAGTCACTGACACTATGTCAGGTCACATCATGGAGCTAATGAATTAACAGCCAATAATCAAATATTACTCCCTTCCTTACTCACAACTGAATTGTCTACTTAAAAATATTCGAGCTATTTTAGTCATGTCAGAGGAATCCGAAATGTTCGGATTTGAACGAACTCGTCGCCACTTGTAAACATGCGCAGAAGGTAAGAAAACTTCCGGCTGTCAATTTTCGGCCGAGATATCGTAGGTTTTTGTTGTGTTTTTCAAACTTCAAATGAGGATGCAACTACAGCGAGTTCCAATACTGCGGGATTTATTGACGTTCACTTTAACTCGACATTCACTGAACTAACTGATCCCCGTAGCGCCCGCCCATTGCCCCCGATAAGGCCAATGGACCATACCACAACATAAGGGGGTGTCTGGGTTAAACCATCACCATACAGTGCACACAAACAGATCACACCACAGTTTTCGTCGAAATTAAAGATATTTGGCTGCTTTAAAAAATGCTTGCCCGGTCGGGCAAGTTGCCCATAATTTTACCTTGCCCGTGGCCAAATTTCACTTGCCCCGGGCAATCGGGAAGCGGTTAACCGCGAACCCTGAAAGTTCACAAATTGGGGCAACAGTCTCTAGACACATTACTGTTCGATTTCACGACCCATGACTGATGCGTCCTGATGCAACTTGAATTGATGCATTGACTGAACACGTACAAACCTCAATTCCAATTAAGTTAGGATGGGTAAAACATAAATAAAGTAAATAAAAGGTTGAGTTCTCCTGGAAAATTATGTTTCCCCTCCTCTCCTCTGTACCTTATGGGCATAAGCAAATACGATATACAGACATTCATTTCTCTCTCATCTCTTTTGCCTTAAGAACGATTCTGCTGCCCAATGTTTCTTTGAATTTACAATGAAATTTTCCAACTTTTCAGACCCAAGTGGCTACTTTCAGTTCAATAGTATTGCTGTATTTCGACTGTGAGGTTTTTCTCTGTCTCTGTCTGTCTGTCTTTGCTATTGAGTGACAGAAAAAAAAAAAAAGTTAATTCGGAATTTCTGAATAATTCGGGCAAGTCAGCCTAGCTGTGGCAGTGCCTTGGGTGCTCACATGAGCTTTGGCCTCGCTCCAACCCATCAGTTAGTCAATCAGCTGAATTCCATCGTCTTGAGTGGCTCATCAATGAAAGTAATTTTAACGTCTACATTCAAGTGAGCTCTTATATTAGTGTTGTGACATTCGTGAATGTGACGTTCTTATGAATGTTTCTTTTGGGGTGAACGATGAACATTGATTTGGAGCTGTGTGAGTTTTTAAGCCAATTTGGTATGGTATTTGGTGACATTGAAGCAATATGGTTAAATGTCCAATTGTAGAAAATAACAATTCTCCAAAGTTTGGGGGGTTGAATTTGCTAGCATATGTTGTGGTCACTTGTACTTGTACTGAGGCAGATGGAAAAGTACCAGAAAAGTTTTTATTTCAAGAAAAAGTGGGAAGTTATTATGATTTAGCACAACTTCCAAACTGCATTAGAATTGGGGTTGGTATTACTGGGAATTGTGCAAATTTAAGGAGCATTTATGTGCAGCCCAAAGTGATTTGCATGACTACAGAATTTTTGCCATTTAAAAGTGAATATACATGAGTCATCTTATGTTGACACAGGACATATGCACTTATAGTTGCACATGTTTCATTCCTCCAACATGTTTATTTATCCATTTTTAAAATGTGATAATCAATTTGGAATCTTTCACATTTGCATCACAATTTATCTTTGAGTCAATTGTCCCCCAACGTTACAATTCGGAGTAGACTTTAATGACATTTTAACGAATGCAATGTATTTCGTTGCAGCCTAAACCCAGATCCTTTGGAGCGTCACACCTTTTGGACATTGGGTGTAGGTGGAATCTTCCTGATGCTGGCTTTGTATGGGGTCAACCAAGCCCAAGTCCAGAGATACCTCAGCTCCCGCACTGAGAAAGAGGCTATTATGTGAGTGCCATGCTGGTGTTCGGTGCATTTGTCTTATTCTGTTCATATTTCGGAATAATTTTGTCCTCACCCATCATGTCCGTTCTAGGTCGTGCTATGTTGTGTTCCCATGCCAGCAGATCGTCCTGTGTTTAGGTTGTCTGATGGGGCTGGTTATGTTTGCTCGCTATGGAGAGGACAGCCCTCTCGATAAGGGCTATGTCAAAACAAATGATCAGGTAAACATTTATGAGGTTATGGTTTATCCTATCAGTGGATGTAAAAGCCATAACTGTTGATTAGAAAGGCGTTCTCATGTTGTGTCTCTTTGGCAGATGGTGTTATACTTCGTGATGGATGTATTCAAGGATCTGCCTGGCCTTGCAGGCCTGTTTGTGGCCTGTCTCTTCAGTGGAGCGCTCAGGTAAACAACTCGTGCAACTAAACAAAAAGTGCTCGTCCCCTGCTAACAGAAAAGTATAAACATATTTCACGCTTTCCATTTTAAATGAATCTTTTCAATTTGAGACAATGACCAGTTTTGCGTTGCTGGGTTTTTCTGTGCACGTCAGAATTTTGATTTACATTTCAAAAAGGCTTCCTACTTGTTGCTG
Organism: Idiotropiscis lumnitzeri; assembly: GCF_059441095.1. Taxonomy (NCBI): domain Eukaryota; kingdom Metazoa; phylum Chordata; class Actinopteri; order Syngnathiformes; family Syngnathidae; genus Idiotropiscis; species Idiotropiscis lumnitzeri. The sequence continues at coordinate 10,902,670 of NC_142411.1, forward strand.
CATCTTTGAAATGGGGATGGTGTGACTATGTCCTTGATTTGAATCATGGTCAAAGGGAAGACTGGGAAAAACAGGGGATAATAGTTGATTTTTCCCTAGATAGTAAAACAAAAACAGCGTCATTTAAAAGACTGATCTTGAGAATATTGGCATTTTGTTCCCCCCTCTAGCACCATCTCTTCAGCCTTCAACTCTCTGGCAACAGTAACCATGGAGGACCTAATTAAACCTCATTTTCCTGATATGACCGAGTCTAAAGCCACATTGCTATCCAAAGGACTTGGTAATTTGGTCTGTTTTCTGTGTTTACATAAAGAATTGTGTGTATGTGTTTTTTTGAAATTATCCTTTTTTTTTTTTAATTAAAATCAATGATATGTTGGTGTGTCTCCCACAGCGCTGGCCTATGGCTTGGTATGTCTGGCCATGGCTTACCTCGCCTCCGTAATGGGGTCTGTGTTGCAGGTAACAAAACCTTTCACTTCATCGTGATCATGATCATTTTTTTTTTCAAATGTATTTATTTAATCAGTCTAGTCCTAAGGTGCTGTCAGACATGCATTTCACATTTATCATGTCTGTATCAGTTGGCTGGTTTGTGAATTTGTTTGCATTCCAACCACATTCAAATGTGCTCTCATCTCTGCTCTCAAAAACATATCCATGAAAATAATTTGTGCATTAGAGTGCATGTGAAAATGTAGTGATACATTTTTTTGCAGGATGTCTTTTATTGGTTTATATGATACGCACCAGAGGTTGTGTCCAAACGTTTTACGAACATGAATCGTATAAGAATGCGGTTTAAGTTTCAAACCGGCAAGGGATGGGTGAGAACCGATACCTGCCTTATTTTAATGTTTGAAGTTCTTGTGGAGTACTTGAGGCAAAAAAAAATCTGTAATTGAGTAAGTCCTTTTCGGCAGTAGATGGCGACATACGTAACAATTTTATGAATTCATGCTAGGGCTGCGACTAATGTTTATTTAAATAATCGATTATTCAGGCGATTTATTTTGTTGATTAATCCATGAATCAAATTGGAAAAAAATAAAGGTTATTTTCATCTGTTTATTCAAAAAAACATGACATTATTTCTTATTACATTCCACAAAATGCACAAGCATAAATTAATTAAGATTCAATTACTGTTTTGGTTTCTAACATGTCAAGAAAAAGTGCAAAAATATTGATTTTTATTTTTTTTCCTCTAAAATGATAGCAAATGTTTCATTTTGACTCAACACAAAGATAATAAGTTTTCGTCATTGTAGCTCTTATTGACACAAACCTCTCATTGGCCCAAGTTTATGTACCAAGTCATGTAGCAGCAGACACTTTTTACTCTTTTTTTTTTTTCCCCCACTGCTTCTGGTTATTTGATTCAATCAGCAGCAAATATCCTCCGGCCATCATTTTATTTGGTATTATTCTATCACACACAACAATTCAATTTAAAACACATCAAGGCCATCGTGCTGTTGTAATAATTCTGAATTATTGTCCACTTGATGGCACAACAGAGCATCCTGACGCTTTGGCTAGTGTGAATAAATTGGATGAACTCAACTCAAATTTAGCTTCATGAAGCTTCCTCCCACGCTTTACTAATTGGACAATCATTACCCATCAGACACCACAAAATCAGGTAATTGTGCAACAAGACCATGAATTTAAAAATTCCACAATGAAACAAGGCAAAATGTAGAGCTGCAGAGATCCAAGCATTCCCATATTATGATTTGTCTTGCTTGTATGCATTTTGAAAATCTAATTTCTGAAATACATTAAGATCAGAATATCAAGTTAAGCTTATTACCACATAAATAACTAACAATTTAATTTCATCTCAGCAAAAAAGGATGGAAACTGTTTCGTATTTTGGTGGGATTTGTCATAACCAAAAGTAACTATCCATGAGTTACACTGTTAGGTTTCATTTTCATCTTACTGTGTACAGGTAAGTCAGTGACTGATGCCTTATTGCCACCTAGTGGCGGAACGCTATATTGTAACCGACCATCTCCTTCACAGCAGCAGCTCTGATGTCCTCTGGCCGCAAACTGGAAATTCATTTCTAGTTGGCGGTCCCAGCCTGGGCCCTACGTTACGAATCAACTGCTTTGAGTAACTTATATTTGAAGATAAACGGTGCAGCAACACATTTTGTATAACAGTAGTCATATTCATATACTCTTTATCCTCTGAGATGTTGATTTGTTCTCTCCACCCTCAGGCGGCCTTAAGCATCTTTGGGATGGTGGGTGGACCCCTGCTGGGCCTATTTTGCCTGGGAATGTTCTTCCCATGGGCAAACTCCATCGTAAGTGTGCATTTTTCTTCATCTAATACTGCGGTGGATGGCCATGACGTCACAGTAACGTCAGACGCTCACGCTCTATTTTTCGTGGGACATTCCCAGGGGGCGTTGGTTGGATTAGCGGCAGGCCTCGCCATGGCTTTCTGGGTTGGCATTGGCAGTTTTGTGATGCGTATGCCTGCTTCAACTCCTGTGCCGCCGCTCAGTAGCGTCACGCCACCCGCTTTTGGCAACATAACCACGACAGTCATGACTTCCCTGGTCAATGCTACCACAACCAAACCAAGGTACGGGCATATACAAATTGTACTTCACCTCCTTGCGTGGAACATCACGAAGAATATGAACTCCCATTCGGACTTAGTTTTCTTTCGACTCTCAGGCCAACAGGTGTCGACGCACTCTATTCATTGTCCTACATGTGGTACAGTGCTCACAACTCTACCACTGTGGTTGTAGTGGGACTGATCGTCAGCCTCCTCACAGGTAAATATGTACATTAGGTAAAAGTATGTTAACATTAATTCTTTTGATTTATTTATTTTTTTGTCCTCTTGTCCCAGTTGTGCAGAAAATATAAGAATTGGTTTTTGCAGTCACATAAATAATTTGATATAAAGATTATTATAGTGACTTAATCTTTAAGCAAAAAAAACGACTGGTCCGATCACTTTTTTGCCCAGCTCAGCCCGGTTTTTGGAGACATTTTTCTTGCGCCGCTCTCTCATCTGCTAACAGCTTCATGCATCTTGTCCAAAAGAGGGAATAAAACTCTGCACATTTTCTGTGCTAAATGCTTGTATATTTTATTTAAAAAAGTATATTTAGTAATTTGCTGCGGTTCTTGTGAAACTGTTGTACATTATGTGATCATGTGATTAAGGTTGAGTTAGGCTGAGTAGAGCAACGCAATCAAACTGTAGTGAACAAAATTCGGCGCAGTGGTGAATCGTGTTTTTAATCCTTTAGGTTGTTTTGTTTCTATGATGCAATACGTCTTTTCGTGGAAACGGTCCATTGTGCCCAAAAAAAAGAAAAAAGGTTGGGTACTGCTGTACTGTGCTGAAACGTATGTCAACTATAAAAAAAAAATGCACAGGTCGTTCGACAACTAATTACGATAAGGCTTCATAAAACAGAGAGAATGTCGTTTTTAATAATTATCTTGAGGGTCATCTTTTTTTTTTTTTTTTTTTTTTATTTCTTCTCCAAATATTAATTAACTCTAATTCTACAAATTTTAGGACCAATGAAGGAGAAGCAACTGAACCCAGGAACCGTGTACCCAGTTTTGGGGAATCTGCTTTTCTTTCTGCCTCAACGCTACAAGGAGAAACTTTGCTGCGTTACTCCTCTAGCGCAAAAGATGACGATGGCAGTAAGTGATTTTGAATGGCGCCTTCTATTTTTCTTTATTTTTTTTTCTTTCTTTCTTTTCTTTCCAGGAATAATGGCACATGGATGACATTCTTGGTGGCCCTCTTTTAATGGAAGAAAAACACACAGTGGTCACTGAAATAACTTGAATCTGACAAAGAATAAAAAATTGTGGTTCAGTTTAATTATTTTGAAAAAAAATCAGAAAACACATTATGGTGGCCAAACGAATGAATGAATGAAAGTTCTCATTCCACCTCAATATTTGAAATGGCAGTGTCTTTGTTTACCAGCCCAACGACGACAACCCACAGCTTTATGAGGGGGCCAAGAAAGGCACAAATGGAGCAGCTTACTGCAAAGAGGACACGGTCACCGAGGATAAAGAAATGGAGAGCGACAGTGTGCAAACGGAAGACGAGGAATGCAGGGCGGCGCTGCCATCATGCAAGCTGACCGCTCACTGCGTCGAGGAAACGGCCCTCTGACCCAGTCACTTCAACTTTTCTCAAGTTAGTCAGTCCCACGACTAAGTAGACTGTCAGAAGTGGTTGGGTATTGCAATAATTTAACGAAAGCGCTCTGATAGCTGTTGCAGGAGAGTCCTGACAAACTGGTTACTATTTTTTTATCACTTCAAAGCAAGAGTTGATAGTGCCCAGAAAAAAAAATACATTTCTGATTGGTACTTGTGCGTAGTCAAAGGAGCGCAAGTTGCTGCCAGCCAGGTCACAAGCAGAGAAATGCCACATTTTCTATTTCTCTAGAGAATATAGAACTACCTATAAGAGAAATATTCTGTGAGTAGAAAATGACAAACCAAAACAAAGCCTTTATTATTGTTCTGTGCAGTGTGCTTAACATGACCTTGGTTGACTAAAAGTGATGTTTAGCTGCTAATGTAGACGTTCGCTGTTTCATACCAGTCAGTCTGCATGTTCAGATCAGTGCAGAGATGATCCGAGTTAAATCACATGGCTCCAGTTCATTTTTAAGCAACACTTAAAATTAAAAAAAAAAAAATAGAAACAAACCGGCAGTTACTTTCTTGGCAACGGAGTCTCTTACTTGGAACCGTCCTCCGTCCTTAAGCTTTCATCTGCGACCTGGAAATCAATTTTGCGCCACCATATTTTCTCAGTGAATGCGTGGCTAGCATGCTTTTTGCCTCTCATTTTGGAGGGTTTCGAAACAAAATGATCTGGAGCAGTTCTCAGCGTGATGCGAAACAAATTGTACATTGAACACTACATTTGATTCGTAATATTATTCTAAAAAGTGTGCAACCTAATGAAACCGGTATCTCTTTGAAATGGCGACGAAAGAAACAACACGAGTGTCTTCAACCACTCAGTGGTTACGTGTCACATGGCATGAGTTAAACTATTAATTGGAACAATGTAGCAAAGTTCAAGCCATTGATTAGCACCGTTGTTTACTCATGCATGCTCAATTTAACACACCCACAGTGTTAAAAAGTGAATTTTCTATACCAAAGTGATTATGGATTTCTGTAAAAACTACTACTACAATTAAAACACATTTCTCACAGAATGTGCCAATGAATTCTCTGAGTAGCTTCAACTTGCTGTAGAAGTTAAGTCGATTGATTTAGAATTCAAATTAGATTCTTATCAAGTTTGTCATTTTACACAATCATTTATTAATCAATGACTTAATACAGCTGCTCAATCTTCTCTGACAGATTTCTTCATCCTTCTTTCATATGCATTATCATGCAACGGATGATAAGCTCAAGTCACAATTTCACAATTCAGCTTGTGGCAGTAGAAACACTGTTTGCAAATTATTTGACATTCAATGTTCAGCACACTAAATCTGATTTATTTGTAGCCACGTGTTTACTGTCAACGTCATTGTGAATAAAACTAGGAGGTTGTAACCATACCGCGTTAGATCGTGAAAGGTTGAATTTGGATTATAATGCAGCATTGTTTAATGTTAAGTGTGTGACCTAAATGAGACAACCACCATGCTTCGCTGATATGATAGCACAGTGAGGTGCGTAAATATTGGGACGTCCCAGTTAAAACTTTATTTCATTTTGGAGTTTAAAAGATCTCAATTGTCGATGGCCCAGTGTTAATGGACCTAACTAGCTCAAGTATGTTTTAAAAGTTTTCTTTTTTTTTTTTTGAAACTGCTGCACCTCAAACTTCTGGTTAAGTAAAACAGTGCACATGCACATCATAACATTACTGCTCTGATTATAGCCGCCCGCAAAGTTCAAAAGTGCCTCGTTTGGTAATCGCTCGTCGTTGTCCTCATTTTCTGAGAATGGGAATTGGAGTCGAATTTCAGGTTATTTTTCACACAACGGTCCTAAATGAAGACCTGTTCAAAACGTGTTGTAACTCTATTGTAGACTGTCATTGCCAGTATGTGACTAATTGACGTGTCTCTTTGTCTTATTTTCTTTTATCTCTTCTGTCGCTTTACCTCCGTTTGTTTTTTTGGAATCGAAGAATTCTTGCCCATCCCATTGTAAACTCATCCATCCCATTGTCTGTGTTTGAAATGCGAGTTTTATCAAGGCGTGATAAACTCCACGGCCGCGTTCAGTCACATGGCTTCCCAATGGTTTGCTTTCAAAGAGAAGCGAAGTATGGAAACATAATTTGAGAAGACGTGGTGTCTTAGTTGCCTTACACGCTCTCCTGCTAAGACGAAACTGTGTTTTTTACAGCACAGTGCAGACAATCAAGGGGACAAAGCCGACCGCAGAGGAGAAGCGACTTAGCATGTGTCATTTTTGACTGTAGCTCGCTGGTTGGACGGTTTGGAGCCACGCAAACGTTTGTTTTGTCCTCCTGAAATACCTCAATTTGCCCAACGCATATAGAATACAATGCTTGCCTATTCTATTTGATTTCTACTGACAGAGTATCTATTTTAGATCATATTTGTATATTTTTTATAATTTCACGTTACGCCTCCACACATTTCGACAGTAGAAATGTGTTATTCTATATGCAATAACCCTTTGTATTTTTTGGGGGGTGAATAAAACGCCGAATTGGGAATGTAGTCCATTAAAACAACACTTATTTTGAGTAGTTGTTTTTCCCCATTGCTACATCCCACATTCAGGCTGCTGTATTCACATTTTCTTGTGATTATTTAAACAGATCCTGTGTATGTGATAAATCTTTTTTATGATTGCATTATTGCGGATCTTTCATGGTACCTGAAATTACTTGAAGTGTATGTGCCTGTAATGTCACGTGGATAAATCCCCCTTTTACACTGTGAGGAAAGCAAACTGGAGCACTGAAATATGATTATTTATATGATTTTTTTTTTTCTAATATTCCTTGATGCGCTATTGAAAACATTAAAGCACAATTACAGACGTAACTCACATTCAGTCCAAGCTGAGGTGAGGTCATCGTTTAGTGGAAAAGCAGTGGACTTATTTTACTCTTCACGTACGGTCCAATACCAGTCCACACTCAGTAGATTCACTCTCAATTACAGGCAAGACTGCACAAAAATCCCACTTTGTGCAAGTAAAACGTGACACTTAGTAATTTCTGCCTTTAATAAATATTGTTCTAAACAATATTTATTGTTCTTTGTGTCCCATCTCACAAGAGTTCTAACTTATGCATTCCAAAAAAAAAGTCCTCAATGTTGAGCTGATTCCTCAGCTTTGGATGTGCCTTTAATTTGTTTTAACATCTCATATATTGTATATGTGAGTTCTTGCCATGGGTAAACGATTTTAAGAAATTTAAAAACTTTTCTGTCTGTGATGAGAAACAATGGGAGTGAGACGTAAAAAAAAAAAAAAAATGGGTTGACCTCTTGATTCAATCTTGAATTTAAATCTTGATTCATTTTTCACTCTTCATTGGATGTATGAAATAGATAGATTTTCAAGTTTGTTTACTTGATATGTGATATTAAAGTGATTTTGAGGTCATCAACTTCCTGCTGTCTCTGGTTACTAATCACCAGTCCTGTTGGGCATCTTCTATACAATAGCTGTATTGTACCAATATATTTCCTGCTAAAAATACTGACTAGATTTTAATCGTGTATATATATCCATCCATCTTCTGTTCCGCTTTTCCTCACTCGGGTTGCGGGCGGGGGGGGGAGGCTTTCCCAGCTATTTTCGGGCAGTAGGTGGGGGACACCCTGAACTGGTTGCCAGCCAATTGCAGGGCACAGAGAGACGAACAACCGTCCGCACTCACACTCATTCCTAGGGGCAATTTAGAGTGTTCAATCGGCCTGCCATGCATGTTTTTGGAATGTGGGAGGAAACCGGAGTACTCGGAGGAAACCCACGCAGGTACGGGGAGAACATGCAAACTCCACGCCCGATGCTGTCTGTCACTGTGAGGCCATCGTGCTAACCAGTCGCATATATAACTATGACAATAAAGCAGTGTGGGTATGCGAGGAATATTTTTTCATGCACTTTTAAAACTGCTGGGTTAAAAGTAACCCGAATTGGGTGAAATAGCTAACAATTTATGTTGTATTATTACCAATCTTGAGGAAGTAGCAAATTCCCTGTCTGTGGTCACCGCAACTAGGCACTCACATGATTTGTTTGGCACAGCTTTGACACTGGATGGCCTTCCTATAGGAAAGCAGCCCAGCATTTTGTGTGAGTGTGTGTGTGCATGTGTGTTTTAATAATGAATACAAGTAAATGCCAGAATTCTGTCTGTCTGATGTATTGACTAAGCATGCACGCTAGACAAAATTGATTTTAAAACCATGTCATCCCCACCCCCAAAAAAGTTGGGTCAATTCAAAATGTGTTCTGAACAATCTGGTAAGTTTTGCTGTCGTGACAATTTGGCTTTTAAATTTCACAGAAACAGAATCAACAGAAAAATAAGAGTTTACAGAAATTTCAGCGCTGCCCCCTTGCATTCTGGAGGGCCGTCATAGACCTAATTGTCCTTTGTACTGTCCCCAACATTGACGATGTAATTAAAAATAATGAAACTCATTGTTTTGGAGCAAACAACCCGCTTGCTTTCTTGCAATAACTAACATTACGAAATTATATTTAGAAGTTGTTCAAAGTTAAATCACAATTTTAGCTTCCCAAAATACATTTGTTTTTTTTTGTTTTTTTGTTTCGTGCAAGTTGCCTTTTCTGTTACCATCTACTTCATGGTGTCATTTTTTTTTTACCAGTTGAATTAGTAGTCTATCGTCTTTATTTTATTTTAGTCATTTGCCTCAAGCCTCCAGTGTACCCTCCCTTCTTCGTCTCAGTCACCCTCCTTGTTCATCCTCTCCCTGCTTCTGGCCATTTGGAGCAACGAGTCCAGCCAAAACGGGGAGTGTGGCCACAGAGCTCCATAAATCCACCCTGCCATCAGTGTTCTGGCCATAATGAGCAAAAAGAAGTGGTAAAAATGTGGTTATTATCTGCAAACGTGAGAGGATGAGGGGGGAGACGATTTAATCCAGTTGAACGGATGGATGGAGAAAAAAAAGAAACTTTAAAGGTGTCTGCTTACAGATGGAGTTGCTCAAGTGGACCACCTGTAGTTTTCTAATTTTTAATGACTTTTTCCACATCGGTTGCTCTGACAGTAAAACAGTAAATGGTAGGACACGTAAGCTTTAACGAGGAACAGGTTTCTGTAAAATGAAACTGTGTTACAAAAAAAAAAACAATTCCAAAGAAGTTGTGTAAAAGGGAAATTTAAAAAAAGAACACTAATAATTTACAAATCATTTTAGTCAATGAAATACAATATATTTCATGTTGAAAATGATAGTTTCTTTTTTTTTTTTATTTTGCGGTAGAATCAAATACTCTCTCATTTTGAAATTGATGCCTGAAATACATTAAAAAAAAAAGCTAAACAAGTTTAAATTTCTCAATGCACAATTGCAAGGAATTTAGGGATTTCAGTAATATCATTCAAAGAATCTGGCGAAATGTCTGCATGTAACCGGCTAGTGCGAAGAACAACATTGAATGCCCATGACATTCATTTACTACCAGACTGACTTGCCAGCAGTCCAGACCTGTCCCATGATGAAAATGCAAAATACAAAATACAACAACAAAGACCCCAGACTGTTGAGAGAGAAAAAGAAAGGTGATGTTTAAAAATGTATAATATTAGAATACTATATAGAAATAAACCTATAATAAATATGAAGTTTGCACAGGTTCTACCTTTGTAGACTACCTCAGACTCCAGACAATCTAAATTAGTCATCACCACATACTGGAAATAGGTGATGATCTCCCCCAGGCCTCATCCCCTTTCCCGACAGATTTATGGAAGTAGCCTTGAATTCTGCACTGTTGTACATGGATCGGAGCGCATCGTGTTCTGGGGAGATGAGTTCAGTCAGTCCGGGCTCTGGTCCACCCGCTCTCACATATCAACATGACTTATTAGTTGGTTTGGACTTCAATGCTCAGCTCTCATACAGTATGTACAAGCTGAGCTGTAATCATAAAAGCGCATACTAAATCATTCGTGCAAATTCAAAAAGAATGTCAGACACAACCGCGGTTCTTCTTGTTGACATTTTTACCAGTGAAAATGTGCTATTATCTGTCAAGATAATAGCTCAAGAAGGGAGGACAGAGAGGATGAGGCTCTCTGTTGTGAGAACCTAAACTAAAGGGGAAGTCAAGCCTAAAAAAAATATTTGCAATAAAATGTCTATGCGGCTTCACTAGTCTAAACATGGCATTCTGATGAATGTTGTGTTTGTGGAACCTGTTTTACGGAGCTGAGCCATGATTGGTTGTTACCTGAGTCCTGAGCAACTGTGATGTCATTTTCAGTAGACAGATGTGACAAAATGGATGGACAAAAACGGGTGGATTTTATTGTCAAACTCATATTATTACAATTTATTACATATAAGTACAAAAATATTGTAATAAACCGTTATAAAAATAGAGTTAACAACAAAAACCGATTTGACTCGAAAATTCTTTTCAAATTAAAAGATGGATTGAATTGAATTTCTCCAATTAATTAAAATGAGGTACATATCGAATCGCCTTTTATTTTTATATGATTTGGATTAGCAAGTGGTGGCTTTTTGCAAGCTTAGCAGAGCTGCATTGAAGATTTTTGGATGCACAGAGTAGCGTGGTAAAGCTGTTGTCGTGGGAGCGCAAAAAAACTGAACTCAGCATTCGTGGCAGGGAGAGCTCACTGCACGGGGTTGCGCCTAAATCAAGCTAACTTGATTGAAATCTTAATTTCGAACATATACAAAATTTTGGTTAAAATCAGGCAAAATGTTCAAAAATGGGTTGGAAGAAACAAAATCTTAATTTTAACAAGAAAAGAAAAATGTTTTGTAAATTGTGATTTTATTCTTGATCCTCAGTGTCCATCCATCCATCTTCTGTACCGCTTCTCCTCACTAGGGTCGCGGGGGTGTGCTGGAGCCTATCCCAGCTATCTTCGGGCAGTAGGCGGGGGACACCCTGAACTGGTTGCCAGCCAATTGCAGGGCACACAGAGATGAACAACCATCCGCGCTCACACTCATATCTAGGGGCAATTAAGAGTGTTCAATCGGCCTACCATGCATGTTTTTGGAATGTGGGAGGAAACCGGAGTACCCGGAGGAAACCCACGCAAGCACGGGGAGAACATGCAAACTCCACACAGGACGGTCGGAGCCGGGATCGAACCCACGCCCGATGCTGTGAGGCCATCGTGTCCACCGTACCGCCCCGATCCTCAGTGTATTTTAATGAAAGTACATCACGGACTAAAACAGGTAGAAACAATGCATAATATTCTGGATGTGTAAAGGGGGAGTTCACCGTTTTAAAACTGCTTGGAGGATTTGAATGACACACTCTGTCTGTCTCTGATTGTTTTTTTCCCTTTGGGCGTAGTGGTTTGCTAACATTAAATAACAATAAATTGGAGGTACAAGATGGTTCTGAGAGGGATGATTTTTTTTTTTCCCAAAGATAATTTTCCTCATGTACTTTTGCCTCGGTATACTGACAATTTCAACATAAATGACAATAATATTATTGTTTTATTTATATATATATATATATTGCAGACTCCCTTTTAACATCACCACACACAACAAACACACAGCCGACCACTATCAAAGCTGATTAGCTTCGTTAGCTCATTTGTGAGCATTGACTGATACAGAAACCAAAAGTATCATGCGTATACTTTAAACTTTAATAAAAGTTTTCATTCAGCATTTTAAAGTATACACAGCAACATTGAATAAAACGCTGACATGTTTTGTTAATTCTCTTTGTTGAGATAGCTTCACTTTCTGCTTTTTTGCGTCTCTGGCTACCTTCATTTTTGTCTTCAATAAGTGATAAGTTTGTCTCCTTTAATTGTAAAATCAAGCAGGTGTGTTGTTCTCATATATGTTCAATTATCTTGAAATCAAGCCACTGATAGTTTTGTTTCATTTTGTCATATTCTGCTGCAAGATTGTAATGACGACTGACTATCTAGACCAGGCATCACCAAATGGCGGACCGCGGTCCGCATTCCAGACCGCGCGATGGTTCGGACCGGACCCATGACCAATCTATGATGAATTTTTTTCAAGGCGCATTCGCAAACGTTGGCGCTGCAATTCTAGTTAATACGGAAAAGACGTCACTGATTTGAGCCCCACTGCCAATTGCACAGCAGACCGGAAGAGAGTGCGGCTGACAGTATGCCTTGCTAAAAAGTTAGCGAGGTCGATGCGTCTTGTTTTAAATGAATGGATGGAGAAATTTAGTTTCGTTCTGGCTGCAGCCGATTCAAAACCAGTGTGCATCATATGCTCAGAAACCGTCGCAACATTGCGAAGCGCCACTACGAAACAAAGCACCGCCCTTTTTGCAAAGTTATCCGCAGAAGTTTGAGGTGAGCGCACACAAAAACATCGAACTTCGAGTGCAGTATAACAGATTTGTACATTTTCGTTTACATCCCAGCGGCATGCAAACGAATATTCAGTAAAACTATCATGGATTTTGGGGAAACATAAAAAAACGTTCAAGTGATGGGGAAGTTGTGAAGGAGTGCTTAAATGCGGTTGCACAAACATTATTGAAAGGAAAACACAAAGCCCAGATGTGTGAAATAATCTACCAAATCCCAATGGCCCTGACTCCGTTCCAACCCAGATTTAAGTCACTTGGCAGGGCAGTCACAAACTCCTTTTTCTCATGAAGAGAAGTTAAAAAAATATTCAAAAGAAAAAGTGGTGTCAAAGCTCATTTTGAATTAGTTTTTCATGAGGACAGCCATTTTTATTGATTGTGTACTGAACATGTTGACCTGTTTTACTTGGATAATTAGGCTTTCCGTTTTTTTTTTTAGGCTGATAACTCTTTGATTTAAAAAAAAAAACGTAAAAGATGTTAACTCAATGCTTAGCACTTGATATATTTCTGCAGGAGATATTTTACTGTTTTTTTTCTGGAAGTGGCAAACTTAGGTTCCTGGAGCCACATTTTCTTGAATGTGAAATAAACGCCTTATATTTGTTTGACGGGCAAAGGTGTTTAATGGGAACATTGCTAAATATTTAGCTCTGTTGAAAATGACTAATTATTGAAACTATATAAAAATGTGAACATAGGCTAAACATTAAGGGAAGTTGGACTTTGGTTCGGACCTTTTAATTGGAAGAAATTTTAGTCGTGGACCTCTGTGACTTTTAATTGAATACCTCTGATTTAGACCACTAAAGTATGACCAGTACAAAGACTCAAACTACCTTATTACAAACCATTGTGTAGCAAAAAGCATTTCTCCAATTTTTCCTCGAGCTAAACTTAAGCTTTTTTTAAATACACAAATCTTTCAAATATTGCTCACAAGTCGATTTAAATCTGCTAGCAAGCACATCTCCTTTGCCGACATAATCCATTCGCTTTAAAGTCGAGGGATATCAAGATGTGAATTACACACGATGGTTAATGCCTTATACCCTCAACATAAGGCGACTTGAAATGCGCAGTTTCGTTGAAGTTTTTGATCATCTTATGTATGTGAGTCATTTTTTATATCATTTGCTCAATAAAGGTGGAAACGCTGATTAAAAAAAGTAATGTAACAGTTTTTGTAAAAATTTACATACATGTGCGCTCTTGCCTTTATACATTCAGTAAAGACATGTAATATTTCTGACACATTCACAAATTCATACATTGCTCAAAAAAAACAACACTTTCTATTTTGCTGTCCGCTATTGTGTGAATACAAAATGGCCGCGTCTTCCTCGAACTTCAACTCACAAATGTTTTGCAACAACATAATCAATGAAAAAGATGCACCATTTGGAACATTTCTGTTAGTTTTCATGGAAAAAGGGAACATTAAACAACAGAGGAACATTTTATATATCATGCATATAAATTGGAATTAGCATCTTCAGAAAGCATGTTGCAAATCAGGAAACTTCCGTTATTCACGGATTCTGCTAATAAAATTCCAACTCCAAATTTTGGAAATACTCCTGCGAGCAGTGAATTTCCACATCATCAAAAATTTAGCTTCTCACTGTTGGCGACAACCTGATTGAAATAAATACAAGCTTGTTTGAATCAATTTTCAAAGTCCATCATGGGAAAGTAGTACTGTCAAGCGAGATATTTTTGTCCTTTAATACCTAAGAAGTTAAAACCGGTGAAGAGGAATTCATTTTACTATGTTGGAAAGAAAGCACCTTTTCATATCGCCTTGACCTGATGTTTTCCAAAACGGTTTGGGAAAGTCAGTTTAAAGGTTAGGACATCTGACTTGATGCCCGAATCTGTGTTCCTAACAATCCTTGTCTCCTTCCATTGTGTGATCAATTCGGTATGCATCCTGTCCAGGCAGGGGCCTCTGATTGGCTTGGACTCCCGAGAACACCTCCCCTACACTGCCGCAATAGAGCAGGGAACGCATAGGCCATTTCTGGGGAAAGACAATAATTTTATTGCAAAGACACTTTCATCCAAAATCTATATATTAATTCTATACATATGTAATAATGGGTTTATTACCAGTACCAGTAGCAAAAATGAATTGAATTGTTTTAATGGAATTAAAAGTGTGTGTAAAGGCGGTTAAGTTAGAAGGAGTTGCAACTCCCAGATTTGCTTGCCCTTTTATGGTGTGCCCCACCCATTTGTTGATTAATAAAGTAGTTTTATTTAACTCTTTTCCAGGGTGGGTGAGTTACATAACATTTACTGTTATGACCCCACAGACATATTTTCATAAACAAGCACATGCAAAAAAAAAAATAAAATAAATACAATTTCGTTTTATGGTATGCCAAAAGGACGCTTTTCGGCATTAAGAGAAAAGCATGTGTCCAGGGATCCAAAATAAAATTTGATTGGTTGTGAAGTATTTTTGATATGATTTGGGAAGATCAGAGAACAGTCCAGAATGGCCCTAAACTACTTAAATTCTGTATGCAAATCTGGCTCCTCCCCTCTGGAAAATAAATCCGCGTTTGAAAGCATGTTCGGGCTTTTCGAGAACATCATGCTTGCAGGGGTTTTTTTGTTTGTTTGTTTTTTGTTTTTTTGTCTTTGCTAGCCAGTTGTGAGAATACGACCAGCTTCAAGTGCATTTTTTTGCAGGCGAGAATACTGTATATTACAGCGTCATCAGTATATTTGCATTGGTCTGCTAGATCAAAATAACTCCATTTGAATTGCGTTCATTTTGCCAAAACAATTTTACGACAAATGCTTATTTTAGGCCTAAGGTTACAGCACCAACGTAAGCTGTCTCGTTTAAGAAGCA
This sequence comes from Idiotropiscis lumnitzeri, assembly GCF_059441095.1. Taxonomy (NCBI): domain Eukaryota; kingdom Metazoa; phylum Chordata; class Actinopteri; order Syngnathiformes; family Syngnathidae; genus Idiotropiscis; species Idiotropiscis lumnitzeri. The sequence goes on from NC_142411.1 coordinate 10,918,138, forward strand.
ATTTATTATTATTTTTTTTTTAACCACTGGAAGTCTCCTCAATTGAGTATGAGAGCGACCACTTGTAGTATGTTCATTGGTCTGTAATTTATGTATTTATTTTTTTTAACAATTTTTGTCCGTCCTATTTTGAAGGGCAGGGCCCTATAAAATTGTTTTTTTTTAAACACTATCAAACATCACCATCAATCATTTTACACAAACAAGCATATTTTGGGCACATTCAGTTAAATTCCAATATTGATATATTGATTCTATCGTCTAACAAATCTGTTGATGCTTCTTTTTATCTTTACATTCAGCGTGTAGGAATTGGACAAAAAATAAACAGCATGGTTCCTTTGTATCTCAGGTTTACCTTAACTGGGTGTAGGTAACCACCTGGTCTCTGTAGTAAGGTATGCTCAGTCGGAGTTCTTTCCTGATCCAGGATCTGTGTCAAGTAGGCTATGTAGTTGGTCGCCAGAACCAGAACATCCAGTTTGGACAACTTGGTGTCACGAGGGACTGCGGGCAGAGCAGCCTTGGAAAGAAATTCAACATGAATAAAGTTTGTTTTACTTTGGGTCATAATTCATTTTTGGATTTCAGAGCAGACATGTATTTAATGGTGACTTTTTTTTTAATACCTTAGCATACTTAACAGGGTCATGCATTTTTCTAATAAACGATTCAATATGTACATGCGATGCAATACGATTTAAGGACGGTACAGGTAAAAACAGAACAAGTCGATTCAGTGGGATTATGATTTGGTACGGCTCAGTTTGAGAGGGTGTGATGCAATGAGATTCTTACTTGCAATGTGAGTGAACTTGTCAGTACTGTGTGTGCATTGTGCCCACGTTGACCACCAGGAGGCAATACAGTATGATACAGTCGCGCAGTCAAAAATGGAGACGAATCTCTACTAATTCTCCTATGGGTGGCTTAGAAAAATGTTGAAAATGTAATTATTTTTCATAGAGGACAAAGATTATGGTTGGCTGTAAGTATTGTTATATGATGTGTCTAAGTGTGTTGCTCCACCGTTTGTGTTTAAAAAAAAAAGTATTGTAATTTAAGGATTCTAAAATCGCAATTGTTGATGATGACTGTCATCATGTATATGACTATTTTTTTCCATATATGTTATTATTATGCTAAACAGACTCTCGTGAGGTAGGCAGGACTCAGGGCACCAAAAAAATAATATATTTACTGATGTATTGATAAGCATGTTTCGTGGTCAAACACAAATGTTGTTTTTCTAATTGCTATTAAAAAATTCTTACACAACAAATAATGACATAATAATGAGAGGATTTAAAGCTCGGCTTTAAAAAACAAAAGAAGAAGAAAAAATTAATGTTGTAATGTTGCAAAAATTAGTCCACATCAAAGAAGGTCTGCTACAAATGCAAACAAATCTACTGTAAATGAATTTTAAACTCTGGTGAGGTCTAATCATCACCAAACTTGCTGAAAATATTTTATCAGGAAATATTGAAAATAACACGATCACTACATGAGAAAATATTCAAATTTTGTTGCCTATCCAAGTGTAACGACACTGTTGCTTTTTTCTGCTAAACTGTCTGTGAATGAGCACGTTTGAAGTTGAGTTACCTGCAGGCTGTGGAAGGCCTGGCGCAGGTTGCGTACGCGGCTTCGCTCACGTGCTGCATTTTCTGGGGAATGATGACTGCGTGGCGCGCTGATCGGGAGCTTTTGATTACTCGGGTTTGATCTGGGCCCGCAAGCAGATGGCACCTGACAAAAAAAAAATAAAGAATACATTCAGGAAACGTTCTGTTAGGTTTGTTGCAGGCTCACGTTGACTTTGGATGAAGATTTGAAATTAATGTACTTTTTGGTGATGTTGAAGAGCAATGAAAACAGTAAATGCGACCTTGTATAAGTATATACATATAAATAATATATATATATAAATATATTAGAAGCATTAACTCAGGTGATTAATCCCCAAAAATTTAACTCAGTTAAATATTTTAACTCAGTTAACTCATTTTGATTAGTTAAAAAAATAATTTGCATACTTTGCAAATATTGTGCCATATCAGCTATCTTTAGCACATCTCAGAACAAAACACTGTGTTTAAGTTACCACTGAGCCTTGCAAACCAACACTGCTGGAGTGTGGCGCTTGTGGGCAGTTTTGAGAAATGTTTCGAAAATAAATGTCGGTTAAGATGTCTCCATTTAGATCGTATTCAAGAATCCAAGAAAGCTACTAGAACAATCTTTGAATTAAATATACTTCATATTTGGTTTGCATCAATTCCAAGATATTATTCAAGTAAATATCTGTTATAAGATTCGCAAAAAATAGTAGTTGAAAACTGTGATTAATCACAATTAATCATGGACTTCTTTGTGATTAATTAGTTAAAAAAATAATCACTTGAGAGCACTAATACATATATATATATATATATATATATATATACATATATATGTGTACATAAAAAACTAAACAAATTAAAAAAAAAAAACTGTTTGATCCCTTGATATCAATGCCACAAATTTCAATGTCCCAAAAATTTCTGGGGGCCCTGTCAGCGGCTTTCAAATGACAAATAATCATTTGCCAATCAATTATGAATACTTGCTGTCAACAATATACTTTAGATCAGTCAAGTCTATTGGTTTTCACGTCCACATGCGTCTATCAGTGTCTATCACAAAAAGCAAAAAGCATAGCATAAACATACGACTTTAGCGCAGAGTCCGACCGATGTGGATTTTTTTTTATATAAATTAATAAATAATGTATATTTTGGTCCCTTAACACTTGCAACACTTGCAACAATAAAATATTGAATTATAGCACACAAGGGAAAATCTGCAGATTTTTTGCCAATTTCTTTTAGGGCGGTGTTTGAATGTCATTATCTTTCTCTAATGTTGCGATGTGGTAGGCGTGTAAAAAAATAAATAAATAAATGAAAAAGAAAATAACACTAACCAAGAAACAATCCGCAAAAAATAAATCAGCCAATTTTTGTAAATTCGTCCGACCTCTCTTTTGCTTACCAGATAACACAGCTCCTGCTTGCTATAAATACTGTGTCTGCGTTTTTGTGGGCATGCCGGGCTTCTGCTGGTGGAGACACGCTGTGTCTCAGGTTCTGCTGGTTGGTGACTCACGGTGACCGACATGAGACTCTCCAAAGGATTTCCCGCCATGAGTGCTGGGAAAGAAGCAGAGGAGCGCAAATTGTCTTGAGGCTTCACCAAACTGAATGGTTGCATCTACGCCCATTGGCTGGACACTCGTTGATTCCCAGGGTTTGACAGTAACGTCTGATGATATTTACATCTCCATTTCTGATTTATTCATCTGATATCAGGAATTCGTATTGAGATGCCGTCTGCAGGATCTCAACAAAAACAAATGGTGAGAAGTCCACAAAGAAAAGTATGAACGCATCAGCATCCAACCCAAGCATTCCTCCAAGTGGGTCTGCAGTGCTGTCTTGCAGTCCAAAGGCAAAGTTCTCAGTGCATCAGCATCCATCCATACCAAAAAAAAAAATAGGACCCCCTCCGCCCCCTTTGCGCTGTCTCGCATGTTCCGTTATCATGTGAGGTAATGTGGGGAACTTCATGTGGTCTTTATCTCGGCCGCCCGGTCGTCCTGATCCTCCCTGGTTGTTTGGCTGCCAAGAGGAGCGCGCAGGCGGGCAGTAAGGCCAGGGGGAGTGCAGGACAAGAAGGGGGTCCGGAGCCAGGGCACTCTGGGGGGCTTGGGAAACTCAAAATTGTGGTAACAGCTGGGCTAGGGTGGGACAGAGAGGGTCAGGGGCAGTGCGACATTGACTAGGATGACCAAAAGGTTAAACACTTTTGGTATTCTGGTCTTTCTCTTGAGCCTGTTTATGAACTAGAAATAAACCAACATAAAAATAAATCTCTCTCACGCAAACACACACACACGCGCGCACCCCCCCCCCCCCCCACACACACACACACAAATTTGGACCGAGTGCCATGCATGAACTACTCAAAATTGAGGGCTGAATGACTTTGAAAAAGAATTCAATTTTTCCCCTCAATATTACAGTTGCGATCTGATATGTGATTTTCTTTTTAACAAATACAAGCATCAGCACATTGATCAGTATTCCAATAAACAATATCAAATATAGTGTTATTTTAAGCTAAAACAAAGCCAAATTAACCATAAATTAATATGAGAGTCAGTACCATATTAATCTACTTCATTTAGAGTAAACTTACCAAACACTTTGACTTGCAGTCTTTTAAATGTTCAGTCCGAAAACTCAAAAGTCCGTGAATCAATCAGGTTAGAAGAATAATGCAAACAAAACCGGGACTTATCACTTGAACTTGAACTTAGACTTCCCTCACTCCCACCAATTCCTCCACATTCGGAGGGGGCGGGTGGTCCCAAGGGGTTCCCAGGCCAACCAGTCGACATAGTGTCTCCAGCATGTTATGGGTCGTACCCAAGTTCTCTTCTCAGTAGGACGTGCCTGGAATATTTCACCAGGTAGGTCTACAGGAGGCATCTTAACATGGACCCAAGCCGATTTTGACCCTATCTCTAAAGGAAAGACTGGATCCCTTGTGGAGGAAACTCATTTCAGCAGGATGTATGTGGAATTTTGTTCTTTTAGTCAGAATCAGAATCAGAATTCCCATTATTGTCATTGTACTCAGTGTACAACAAGATTGGAGAGCTCCCCTCTTCTGTGCAATACAACAAATCATTGAATTAAATATATCAATTAAATTAATTAAAGATTCAATAATTAAATAGAAAATAAATATGAAATTAAATAAATAAAACACATTATGTTGCAGTTCTACAAGGTAAGGGTCGTTGTGTGCGAGAGTTCAGCATGGAGATGGCTCTCGGGAAGAAACTGGTTTTCAATCTATCAGTCTTTGTTCCGATGCACCTGTAGCGCCTGACAGAGGGCAACAGGTCGAAGAGGTGTGAGCTCGGGTGAGTATTGTCTTTAATGATCTTGTGAGCTCTGCTGAGGCACCTGTTAGTGTAGATGTCCGACAGGGAGGGGAGAGAGGGCAGCCAAGAATCCTCGGCGCTGTTTTGACTGTCCTCTGTCTGCCTCAGTGCAGCTGTTGTTCCAGGTGGAGACACCGTAAGTCAACAGTCTGTCGATGGATTCGTGGTAGAAGGCCAGCAGCAGCTTGCTGTCCTGGTTGAATTTTCTGAGGAACCTCAGGAAGTGCAGACCGTGATCAAAAAGCTTGCGACCGTCGGGGAGGATAGGAGTGCTCGACCGGTAATTCTAAAGCTTCGCTTTTTGGCACAGCTTCTTCACCACGACAGGAGGGTGAGACTTCCCATCACTGCCGACGTTGCACTAATCTGCCTGTCGATCAACCGCTACATTCTTCCCTCACTCGTGAACAAAAACATAAGATACTTGAACTCCTCCACTTGGGGCAGGATCTCATTTCCGATCTGAAGAGGACATATCAACCTTTTCCGACTAAATAGCTTCGATTCAGATTTTGGAAGCGATGGTTTGAAGATCGTTGGCAAAGGGCAGCCTTGGTGCAGTCCAACCCTCATTGAAAACAAATCCGACTTACAGACTAAAAAGTGGACCAAACTCTGACACCGGTCGTTCATGAACTGAACATCTGGCACCCCAATACTCCCAGATCGCTCCAACAAGATCCGTCGGGGAACAGTCCAAAAAGCACATGGAGTCTGGTTGGATATGATGTCCTGGTGCCAAGTACACATGTGGACATCATTGAGACTGAACATGGTGCTGGCTCGGGACAATCCATGGTGAGCACACAAGTCTAATAATAAAACTCTGCTTGATTGAGAAACAAAAGGACACAGAAAGATTTTATTTGTGATTTTCTGAGCTTACCTCACACTAGGCCTTTAAGAATCCATGTATCTACTTTCTATAATGCTTCTCTAAATTCGGATAACAGTTGTGCTGGAGTCTAATGAAGTATAGAAATATAGCGGTACAGAACATAACAAAGTGACAAATAATTTTATTAATTGCTTTTTCAGGATAAACATTCAGACCACTTCAATCAGAGTAAATAGCACAGTAAATAATTCTTGTTACTTGAGTTCCACTTTGTGAACACTAACTCCAGCAAATAAAACACTGGGTAAAAAGAAATTATGTCAATCAAAAATGTATGAAATCATCCATTATCCGAACAGCTATGCCTCATGACGCAAGTTAACTGCAAAAGCTTGAATTTTGACGCTACGTTCAGATTAAGTATTTGTAGACGTTGAAAAATGTCAGCTTTTCGGTATGAATTGCATGACGCATCATGTATGTGGCCAATCGGACTGATGTGATATCAGTTGGAGGAATGCCTGGTGCCTTCTCTGTGCTGTCAACACAATATAACAGCAAGTGCCCGCTGACCTTCCTTGCATCTGCAGCTGCTGGCCCACAAGGCTGATGGGAGGCTTGGAGGAAGGTAGAAACCATAAACAACCGCAGGGGGGAGAGTAAACACACGGAGGACGTTTTCACTTTCAAACTGTGTTGAATGTGATTACATTCAATTTAGTCAAATGCTAGCGCAAAATATTATTGCTCTCTCAACCAGAACTTACACTGCAAAAAGATTGAATTGATTATTGACATCAGCCACGTTTTCACCAATTAAGTTTGGTATGCCATTGTATGGTTCAGATTAATGAACCCTATCATTAGTGTGAAGTTTAGTTAGGGATATTTTGCCAATAGCAAAAAAAAATGCATATCAAACTGAACATTGACAGAACAGGAGGTTCCTACACTAGCAATAGTCTCATTAAATATTTGAATAATTGCTGCAATATATGGAACTGTCCAAATAGTTAAATTTGATGATTTTGCCTGTTTTATGCCACCACAATGGATTACAAGAAACGAAATTTAAGTGTATAAATTGAGGTATGAATTTTTCTTTTTTTTTCATTGTGATTTTATCCACTTAAAATGATAATGAAAAATAATTCTGTACATCGTAAATTATCTCATGTCAAATAAAATCCAATTCTGTATAGATTTATTTCAAAAGCATCATGGTCGTATATTGAGGCAAAAAACAAACAAACAAAACCTCCTTCATGTTGACCTGATCCTCAGAGTAATCTCTACTGTGCTTTCATCTTCTCCACTTTCTTGATGAAGTTGTTAATGTCCTCAACCATGAGCTGGGGTTCTTCCATGGCCGCAAAATGACCCCCACGAGCCATGTGTGTGTAGCTGAGCAGGTTATGGAATTTCTGTTGGACCCACAGCTTTGGGCTGTGAATCAGCTCGTTGGGGAAGCATGCAAATCCAGAGGGCACCGTTACCGGCATCCTGGAAGCAGTAGATTAGGGGTTACATCTGCAACTGTATTCCAAACTGACAAGTTTCATGGAGAATAATCATTCCTTAAATAGTGAAGTGGTGATAGGTAACTGTAATCACCACCATTGAGAGACACTATCGATGACACACATGGATGACAAAGAGTTGATTGTGGAGCAAAGTCTATTATTAATTCTAACACCAACAATTGTGTCCACTTTATATTGTCAGCAAGTTCCTGCAGTGACGTGCGGTAAAATTCATGCCTAGTAAGGCACTGACTACATCAGATGGCCAAATATATGAAACCTAAAGCGTAGTCCAGATTTGGCTGAAAAAAATAACTCTAGTGGCAAGAATACTTGCGCCGCACACTTAATCTATTAGAAATCTGGAATTCCACAAGTCAAATTCATGCAGTATAAATAAAAGAATAGTGGAAGCTCGAGTTACAAACGTCCCTTTTTACGAAGATTTTGAGTGTTGAAATTCGTGTAGAAAAAATCCCTCTAGTTATGTGCCATTTTCGATATACGGTCTTGGCATGAACAAGCAAATGGCTCGATGTTGGGCTTCTTCTAGTGCTGCGGAACCATTATTTGGAATGTGCATAACGCACTGATGTAAACTAAAATGTTTAATTCGTGGAAAGCCATTGTATATGTAGAGGGATGTTCCACCTACGCATCCTTGATCATCCAATCACAAATGTAATAACGTCATTGGTCCCAAGATTATTTCTTACTTGCTTGTACGGAGTTGGGTATCTCTCTGATCATCAGCCTTTTTCTATGCGCATGAAATATGCTACAAAAAGGCTTGCAACAAACTTATTTAATTTCTTTGAAGCAAACTGAGACGTTTTGAGAGAAATTCCACAATATTCACTTGCTTTTCATGTGTTTAGAAAATTCTGTGTTTAATCTACAACTGTATTTTACATTTATGGCTGCTCTATGGCCAGGTTTCTCTTGAAAAAAAAAGAAAAGGTTTTTAATCTCAATGTGATATTTCCAAGTTAAATGATTAAAAAATAAATAAATAAATAAATAAAAAATCAAAGCAGTTACATTTGTTCACAACGAGGTGCCACGTTTTATGAAAGGATGCCGTATTAGCTCCTATTTAGACATGTTGAATTTTTGCCAAAAATTTAAATAATGCACTAAACCGACAAAGTGGTTGCTAAGAAAAGGGAAACTTCTAAAGGGAGAGTTTGGAAGCGCAAGTCATTTATGAGCGGGCGGATCTGTGCTCTTCTTCTAAAATTGTGTAACCAGGAAGAATAAGGCACCGGTACAGTATCTTTGTTGTTTTCTTCTTTATTAAACTAACAAAAGAAAATTATACTGTAACAAATAATTAATAACACAAAAAATGACTTTACCCAATTATTTAACATGAAAATTCAAGTTATTATTCAGAAAAAAAAATTAAGCGCTCATACAGATGATAAAAGCATATTTTCATCATGTGGATCTGTGCATGTGATGCATGCAAGCAGACACATTATTATATGATATTTTTTTTTCCCAAACCACTTCATCTTCAATACCACAATTAATAATAACACGATTAACTCACCTGACGTGAGGAGAGTCAAGGTTGGAAAAGTTTTCCTTATAAAACCTCATTGAGGGAATGATGCAGCCAGACGTCCAGTAGATCATCACGTTAGTCAGCAGGTCATCCAGAGAGAATTTCCTTCAAGAGACACACAAGCACAGACACGCATGACCACCTGCCATTTTGTCAACGCCACACAGTTTGTTACTATTTGCTCATCTCTGCAGCATAAATCAAACATACAAAAGTACCTCTTTTGAGCGCTACAAGGATCCTGACAAAAGAAAGATGGTCTCAAACACTACCGTATTAACTGATTATTATTTTTATTTTCATGCAAGTCTATGACAAAAAAAAAGTCTATGACAAAGCGTATTCCAACTGTGCACATGGGTGGAGCTTTCATTCTTTTGGTATTTTGCAAGACTAGCGCATTTGCGCCGTTGTGGGAGGGAACACAGCCAACTCTTGTGTGGGTCAGGGCGGTGCTATTGAAAATATTTTCAAAATGATAATGATTATAAATATTTAATGAATTAATTGCTACAATGATTGAGGGGGATTGCCCCACGCTGCTGTCATATTTATAAATGAAACAAGATGACGTGCACCACACAGAGTGGAGCTCAGAATCTGTCAGTGGCAAAATCGAGACCTGATTTCCGGTAGTCTTAAATCAAGTCTACAAATTATAAGATGCGCTGAGGCCGTGCAAAAGAAAGTATAGAGGAGGTGCAACCGGGTTATTGTTATTGAATGCGTCACATTAGGAGGAAATACAAGAATAATCTCTATTACTATACCTGGTGATTCCTCCGTCCTCCAGGTTTCTAAAGTCGTGACTTGTCCATGTGGAGAATTTCTCTAGAATGTACGCAGCCAAACCAACTGGTGAATCATTCAGGCCTCGACCTGTAGGGGAAAAAGTACGACCATAAGTAGTCACATAACTAGTAGTCTGCCTGACAAATACAAAAAAAGAATTTGTCATCTGGGACAATGTTGTCAAGTCTTAGTCGCTCTTTGTTCTCACCCGCAGTGTCAGGTTTGGTGGCCTGGATGTGCATGTAGCCCGTCTCCTTGATAGACTGCACAAACAATTTTTCCTTACATGGGTAGAGACGCTCAAGGTCCACGTGGGTGAAGCCAAACAGCTTGGGGAAGTGACGGCCGAGCAGGATCGATAAAATTATGGTCAGCCCAGGTTTGGAAAAGGGAGCAAAGTTCACATGCAATCCTTTGACGATCCTGATGAAGATGAACAATACTTTAGATTATTTGTGCTGTGCTTGGATTTTCTCCAGGTACTAACAAGTCGCCACACAAATGTTTGATGAGACAAGAAAATAAACTTCCTGCAGTATGCCAGTTGATTTCCAATGGCACATTGGTTGGAAGCCAACAATGACATCTAGTGGACAGGATAATGTATGGCATGAAAAAAAACAATTCACATCTACATTCCATATACAATTAATTTAGTCATCTTACTGTGGCTGCATGTGAGCCAAAGACTCGCTGACATTATTATTTTGAGGACAGTCCAATTCAGTCGCTTATGGTAGCATCACCAGTCTCTTTTTTTTCTCAGATTAAAAACTCGAGCGTGAACAATGAATGAATGCCAGAGAATGGGTTGTCTTACTTTGGTTCCAGTTGAGCCATATTGGTAGTGACGAGCCATCCCCAGTCTCCTCCGTGAGCGTAAAACTGCTGAAAGCCCAGACGTCTCATCAGCTTGTGGAAGATACGAGCAGCACACACTGAATTAAAACCTGTTCAAAGACACAGATTGAGGAATTGTTGAATATCAACAAAACACCGCTAGAAGAAAATAAGATCACCGATTATGCATTCCAAGTTAATACCTCTGCTGTGTGTTCCTCAGAGAGAATTTAACAACAGTTCAATATTCAAGAACAGTTGTTTGGTAGTTTTTCAGACGCACCTTTCTTATGTGGCGCTTCAGAGAAGCCATAACCGGGTATGGATGGGCACACCACCTCAAACACGAGGGCCTGTGGGTCTGATGGCTCTGTTAGCAGTGGGATTGTTCCATAAAATTCAAAAAAGGAGCCAGGCCAACCATGAACCATTATGAGAGGTATAGCATTGGTCCCCTCTGGCACCCGTTTGGGTTTCACGTGCACATAGTGAACATCAATGCCTGGATGGGAATTGGTTGGCGAGAGGTCAAGACAACAGGACAAAAAGAGAAATTTGTGTCAGCGACAGAAACAAACCTTCAATGTTGGTTTTAAAGTGAGGATACTGGTTAAGTTTGTCCACTTGTCTCCTCCAGTCAAAGTCATTCCTCCAGTAAGAGACCACCTTCGCCAGGTACCCCGAGTTAAAACCATAATTGAACTGGCTGTCCTCCAGTGAGGGAACCGGGCGCGTTTGGTCCATTCGTCTGTGTAAGTCCTGAATCAAAATAAAAAGTACAAATTTCAGCAATCTTCCGACAGTAGGTGGGGGACACCCTGAACTGGTTGCCAGCCAATTGCAGGGACTTTTAAATCTCAGTTGTCTATTTTCTAAAAAAGCTTGAACATGTTGTGAATCACTAAAGTTGTTTAATAAACAAGTGCTTAAAGCCATTTGAACTAAGTAAAGTTTTGGAGTTTTTTTTTTTTTTCTAAATTTTGACTCCACTTTAACCCTTTTTGTCAACAAATGAATATCGGCTTCAAATATCGTTTCTCGGCTCCGAAAAAAGCATATTGGTCTATCACAAGACCTTACCTGAAGCTCCGCATCGCTGGTGGTCACTTTAAAAGGGTGCATGGTCGTGTCCAACTCGCCATCGGGGATTGGGCCCACCCCCCACCAGCCATCCTCTGTCTTCAAAACATGGCTTCTTCTTCTAAACACCAGCAGGAAAATGACACCTCCAACCACCAGACCAATAAGAACCTCTGTTAACATGCTTCCTGAGCATGGAAAAGAGAAGAAAGAGAAATCTGAGTTGACTATGATGAAACGTCATCTGATTTATTGGCCCAAGATTTTTCATGTTCTTCTTTGAAAGAAATCAATAATCTCCTCTCTCATGCCAACATTGAGAGCTGCAAGGGTGTTTTGTAAGCACAGGTGAGTGAAAGAAAATTCACTGAAGAAAACGGCTTATTTTGGTTACAGTTTAAAATGCATAAAATCAAAAAATATTTTTTTTAAAATAAAGTAAATGTTTAACGTCAGTTTAGGTAAAGAAAAATTTAAAAAAATATGAAATTCCTTATAAAATTCATATGCACATCTCTACTCATGCCGACTTCAATGATTCAACCTCAGGAAATATCAAAGCAATCGACCCAATATTTGGGATTTTATGGGAGTTAAGTGGTTTCCGCTTCTTCAAAAAAATTAACGTCACTTGAGGTCAGAAAACAGCGATCAATCTTCACCAGAATCTATGTGGCCATCTTTGACATTAATCTCTAAAAATCTCAAAACATTCGCACCAAATGTTTTGGATTTTATCGAGGTTAACGTCCTCTCTCTGACCTGAGCCGGATGTGGGCGAGTGGCCAGGCAGGTTCTAACTGGTGTTTTCCAGTAGTTGACAGGTGCTACTGATTGCAGGGAGACGCAAATTAGAAGGGACTTTATCAAGAAATTAAAGGAGAATCATTATTTCAAAAGTGAAAGGGATTGTGTTGGAATTTTATGCCAAGTACATGTCAAAATAAAACAATCAGCAACCATTTCTAAATTTAGGTTAAAAATGAGTGGACAATATGTCGGTCTAAAACTTGACCAATATTTGTCGTGACCTTACAGGTAACCCTGGTGAACCCCCTGATGGTCATGGGATCCCCCACTGGCCTTGGAGCCGTTGTGGATGGTTTGCAACTCCCGGTTATGTCGTCTAGGGCAGTTCTTAGGGGGTTGGAGTTGTGTGCAGCTGTCCTCTTCCTCGATGGTCATCAGGCTGGAAATGATTCACCTGCAGGAATCTAGCCGCCTCACACTCAGCACGTTTAGCGCAGGTCTACAATAAATACTGTAAATATTCTGCACAAGATACTTTTTGGCATCTTCATAGTCAATACTTCAAGTGGGGCTGTTGTGAAAAACAGCCACAGGGTTCAGTGTTCTCAACTTCTGTTTTTTTTTTTGGGGGGGGGGGGGTCGTTTCATCATAATTGACAATGACAATAAAGGGCTTTCTGATTCTGAAAAAACAGAACTGGGCACTTGACCCTTTTTTGCCAGTCAGTCCTCCGCTCTCCGCGATCTCTCGACAGTTCCAGCATCGGCCCTCCATCCTTAGTCATAAAAACTGTTGGCACCCAACCCCGTTACGCCACCCCACCCAAAAGAGAAAAAAAAACAGTGCATGATACTGCCGCGGGCGACAGAGGTTTCTTTAAACATCACGAGCTGACTAATTTAATATTTAAATTAGCTTCCCTTTTTATGGTCTTATTGGTCTCCTTTCTTCTTCTTCATGAACGTGCCCAATGCAAGTAAGTATGCACGATGGTGTTGATAGGAATTATGGTATTGTCCCTCCTCTTGTAGTCCTATGCTCCAGTAATAGGCGGGAGCCACGGGTTACGTGATAACAGAATAAGGCCTTGAACGAACACTGCTGTCCCATACACAAACAGTGTAGGGGGGCTTTTGACACGTTCTGAGGCAATTTCTGTCGTTTGCCCATTCAGGGGTGCAACTACCTGATTTCTGGGAGGTATGCTGACACATAACAGGCGCCCCCCCTCCAAATGAAATAATAATTATTAAAATAATAATAATAATAAAGATTTCATTTTTTATATGTAGCCTACAAATAAAATTTGGGGGCACGGTGTTTTGGACAGTGAGAGGACATAATGGGTGACGGCAGCAGGCTATTTTGTATGCTGGGCTCACAATGAGACACTTTGAATCTGGGGCTTAACACGCGGCTCACGAGCCAATAGTTAGCAGAAAAAAATGTTCCAGCAGTTTGTCAAAACACAAATATGCGTGTTGCAATGGGGCCAGCAGAGGATTATGTGAAGAACAGCCGTAAAACGGGGCCCTCGCTCAGGAAAATATGCGCGGCCAAAAGGACATTGTAAACATCAGAATGCGCCCACGACTAACATAACTGGACTGTTAACTGTATTCATAAAACGCGTCGCCATAACTCCCAAGCAAAAATAAGTCTGCATTTTTCGAGAACACACATCCAGTGCTCACTTAGCTAACTACGCAAATAAATGACTATGTAACGTACTAACTACCGAATTTACAAGAATATAGGGTAACTTAAATCACACCATTTGGAAAACACATCGTTACAGCTCCAGCTGTTGGCGCTATATAAATAAAGTTGTTTTGTATTGTATTGTATTGTAATGTATTGTATTGTACAACTATACATAGACGACAACTTGAAATAAGTTTGTTTTTACCTGTTCTTGAGCTGCAGCAGTTGGTGGCGACCGCTGTTCTTCTTTGAGCAGTGGCCAGTGATACTGTAGGTCCTCCCTGTCCTGATTTAACCACAAATTTAAGTGAACCTTTGGAGTTTTGCGTCGACATTCCAGAGGTGCATGATGGGAAACGTAGTTCTGTCAGTAAAATGAAATCCTATTCATAGAGTTGAAATAAATTACGTTAACTATAAAAAACAAAACAGTTAAACACGAGAAAACTTTCAAGATGGAAGCCTAGTGTATTAACTGAATATATTTTTAAACAACAACAATAGTGCATGTTGTGGCTTTTGAAACCTACAAAATAGATTCATAACAAGGAAACACAACGCATACGATTTTTTCTTAACTAGGCATTCAACAATGGCGTTTGAGAAAAAGGCCTTTTCAATCACTGAGTAGCTTTTCGGGAAATGAACCAGTTGCTTGCGTGGGTTTATAAAATGGTGCCCGACACCCCACTATTAATTTAATTTTAACTAATGCTAATATATAATAATTCAAGAATTTTAAACTTTCTTTAAAAAATTTCACAATAGGTAAACACATGATCTTTTCTTGATAAAGACATTAGCCCAGTGAGCCTGCTCTAGGTCACTGAAATCAGAAAGAAAAAAAAAAAGCTTCTACTTCAAACACTCGATAAAGCCATTGACGAAGGTAATAATCAATGTAGAATCTGTGGGTGGTCTCATTTCTCCACATTTGATTAGCAATTACCTCAATTCTTCAACCGCAACCCTGATATTTTTGATAGGGTATGCAAGGTGTAGCGTACACCAACACAAATTCGAAGTATAATAATTTGTACTACAATAACAGGGGACACGGTAGAAGACTGGTTAGCACGATGGCCTCAAAATGCGGTTATTGTGGGTTCAATTCCGCATCCCGTGTGGAGTTTGCATGTTTTCAATCATACTCAAATAAAGGTACAAGTTCTACATGAGTAAATAAACATTTATTGAAGCTGGAACTATTGTCAGCAAATGGTATGGAAGATGTTGAGGTTTGTATGAAAATCAGACGCTTCAAGTTGTGTTCATGTCCATAAAAGAGGGGTGGGGGATTAGGAGCTGGGTCCAAATCAAATTATAACTACTTGAATTCCTCTAAATTAGGCTTGCATTGATCATCCCACTTGAAAATTAAAATAACTGAAAGCTCCTGCAAAAAAAAAAAAAAAAAATGATGGTGCCAAAGTTGCTAAATCAGCAGCACAATATGTCCATTTCACGCATTAAGCCCATTCCGCTCATTTTGCCCATCTTTACATTCACACACAATCAGAAATATGATCTAATGCCTTGCGTGGAAAAGCAGGGTAACTCGGAACATATCGTTTAAAAATCCCAAGCTCAATGTGCAGATAGCATATAGAAGTCACATCTCTATGACTGCACTCAATGAGCTTGTGTTAAATCTCCCCTGTTGCTCTTATCCATCAGACTCTCCCATCAATTCCACTCAGGTGGTGCCGTGCTCCCACCAACCACTATGAACTTAGTCCGGGAAGCAGTACTCTTTTTTTCGACTATGTTAGTCTGTCTCCATAGCGCCGCTGTGCGTCTCTTTGGACACCATTAGTCTCATCAATTTCCCATGCAGCTTCTCGATCTTCTTCACATCCTGAGCCTGGTCTGTCTTGTACTGTAAACACTGAGGAGGGAGACACAATCACAACAAACACAGAATCTCAATTCAGGCAGACGATTATTTTGTCAAATATACAAAATAAAAATAAAAAAATCAGGCTTTGATATATGTATTATGCGTAATTCCTTGTGACATAAAAAGATTCGATTTGGCATTTTATGAACTTACTTCACATTAGGTCTTTAGGTTAATCACATTTGCAATTGGGATCTTCATACACGATAACTATTCGAATGCTCGAAAAAAGATAAGATTCCGAGATTGTATAAAGCATATATAATATAATATTGAGGCGCCACACTTACCACGTGATCGTCAGTCACTTTAATGCAAATTTTGCCGTCGCAGTGCCTGTACTTGATTACCACTCTGGCCTAAAAAAATCAGGGAACAACAAACAAACTCAATAAACAATGAATCCAGCAGCTGTTTTCCGAAATGCTCACGAGAATGCAGGCTAAAATGCTTTGTAGCTAGCCTGGTAACTCATACGTCAAAAAGCGTTTTACCTTCATGGGGTCCGTCAGATACAGTTTTTCGGCTGCACGAGCAAACTCCTCCCAAGTTTGAAAGTAAGGCATTATTTTGGACGAGGTGAAAAACGTATTAAATCAAAGAACCTGGTTGAAAAGGAGTGACAGCTACGCTAACTTCAGAACACCACATCAGCAGCAACGAGAACTCACTAACAGCCAATCAGGAGAACCTTGTGCCGTGTGACGTATGAAGTAGTTCTGGGTTGCCCTTTCAAAATAATAAAAATATGTTTCAAGTGAACGAACCAAAAATGCCATACATTTAAAAAACTAAACAGCAAATATTATTAATCTCTGACGAATTTTTCGTGATTAGAACGTTTATATGATAGATTCTGGCCGCAGCCCATAAACATTTTCAGACAGGAAGTAGTACGACATATTTCAAAATAAAAGGAAACACGTGCGATGAATTATTGAATTATTGAATTTAAAACTGAATTATTGAATTACATAAATTCTAGATGGAAAAATTCAAATTCAAATTAAACAATTATGAAATTTATGTAATTCAATAAAGGACCGGTGTTCTTGGGCCAAACGTGCTACAAATAGGCTGTCTCGTCATGAAATCATATTACAAAGGCTTGCGTCTTTTATAAAGCGTACCAATATGCTAATTTGAGTCCTTAAATGTTAATACCCCGATTAAACTAAAATAATTCATTCGTATTTCCCTGGATCGCTCCCAAATACCTTTCTTTATGTCTCGTGTCTTCCACAATATAATATATCATCCACAAGACCACTCTTCACGGTTATCCGCACAAAAAAAGCTTTGTGAAGCTTTTGATTTTACAAAAAAAAAAAACGTTGAGTACTGTTGGAGTTGAGTCACCAAGGAAATGAGATGTATTTAGTAAATAAACCTTACAAGCCAAACTTACTCCAATGTGTGTTAGTTTTTTGTACTCAGGAAGAAAAGGGTCAAATAAAGACTCAACAACCGATTGAAGTTCTGATATTTAGTTCCTTTGACTTCTGGAGTTCAGGAAATAGTACAAAGACAGATATCTGGGCGGCTTTTTCTTAATCTCACGATAAACTGTACTCGGGCGAAGACAATCGAAAAATCGCGTGCTATCTCAGCTCACTCTCACATTATATAGGATTTCTTTAGTATAATATATAAATTTAGCAAATGAGAACAAAATAATAAATCAGTAAACCTCGTGACTACAATCCCAGTCATTCCTATGCACGGTACTTCTAGTTTCATTTGATAAATGCTTCTTGTTTAATCAATATTTAACATATTCAGTAAACATGAACCTGCTAAATTAAATAATTGACATTCTGTCCCGTAAACGTTTAAAATAATGCCAATAATCGTAATACAATCCTTCAGTGCCAGAGTCTGGGGGGAGAAGCGGCACTGTCAGACAGGAAAAGGTATGATATCATTCAAAATAAAAGTTAAAGGGCACTGTCAAACAGGACGTTACCTTTCACCGCTTTATTACTTTCGGTTTAGGCACTTGTATTACAATTATTGGCATTATTTTAAACATTCACGGGACAGAATGTCAATTATTTAATTTAGCAGGTTCACACACACATATATATACACACATATATATATATATATATATATAAAATATAAATTCCTTTGTCGCTGCGTCTGTGCAAAAGTCCAGTGAGGGGATTTGTTCACAGTGTCTGAATAACAAACCACTTCTAATTGCCATGTGATGATACAGCCTATATTCAACCATTCTCCTTTACACGAGTAAAAGTAAAGAAAATCCACTGTCATGGCGTATATTCCAGTTCAGTACATATATGCTCTGCTACAAAAAAGTATTATGTATTCATTATTATATCTTCAGCTTTCAACGTCTTTGTATACCTATTGATCACTTTTCCACAACACTGGACACTTTATAGTGCTCAAGAACTCTCTTCATCATACATTTGATCACAATTAGTGTACTCGTGTTCACTTTAAAGTGTGTGTGTATTCTCCGCATCAACTCCTTGTTGTTTTTTTACATACTTGACTAATAAACGTGATTATTATTTTGATCTTGGGTCATTTGTAACAAATGGACCTTTGCCATCTAAAACTGTCCGCCAGAGAGAGCCAACGCATCGCTTGCCTCTGCGAGAAAATCGCGAGATCCCGTCCACGTACTGTATTTTATTCTTTGAAAAAACAAATTTAAAACAAACATTAAAACGAGTCCTGATTAAACCTCTCATTTAGCACCTGTTTGAATATTTTATAATGATCATCATTTTCAACTGATTAATATTAATACAGTTTTAATAGTACTATTCTTTCAATATGTGTACATTTTTTTAAAAATACGGGGTTACTGGTTTTGAAGTGGTGGTAGTTTGATTTTGCATTCATGAATTTGGTGTTTCATTTGGTAAAGAAGGAAGTTATACAATTTCACAATATCACAATTTTTATGTATTTTTTTCTAACTATTTGCATGGTTTCTTTCAGTATTTTTGTGTCGGGTCAGTATTGGAAAAAGTACTGTATGAATACTTTCAGGGTTCTGTTCACATTCATTGCTAAACCGCATTACTCGAAACCTCCACCACCCTTTTCTCAAATCCTTAAACTCAAATCCCAAACTTCTGACTTCATTAAAAAATATATACACGCTTTCAGTTTGATCTTTGCCCAGCTTCTCTCATTGTCGTTAAATAAACAAGGACATGGTGTACAAAAGTTTAGGCAACTTTTGCGCACCATGTCCTTGTGGAGGTGGTTATTGTTGGTACTCGTCGACTTCCTCCCGGTCAACCACCACTTATAGAAACTCCTCTGCCTCTTTGTTTTTCTGTCCATTGGGGATCAAAGCACACGTGGCACATATGCAACTCTGAAATGAGGTTTATCCTACCCAATTGCTCTGATCACATCATTAAATACTCGTGTGGTCGGTTTGGAGTTCACTTGTGTAAAAAAATGACAGCAATGTTGAAGACGTGTTCGCAGTTTGGTGTCAGTGTTTACAGTTTTGCAACTCAAGTAGCCTATGTCAATTGGGTGAAATGTGTTCATGTTTTCGGTTTTGCAAAAAGAGTAGATGAGCAACTTTTGTGACTTGAGTCGAACTACCGGCTCGTTGTTTAAGGTGATGATTGATTTGAAAAATTGCTTTAGGTCACTAAGAATTTGAAGAGAACGGTGTTGAGCGTACGACTATAACAGCGCCTCAGTTTGGTTGTCCTTGGCAACCCGGACGTGCAACTGCGAGCCAGCGCGTCATTGGCTGCCTTTAAGTGCAATGGGAAATCTAAAGCACACCCGTGTGGTGGCAAATTACCCTACTATAGTAGACGACCGTCACACGTATGTACGTACACACAAACACAGACACACACTTACGACATGGCTAAGTGGTAGAGCGGTCCTCTCCCAAACTACACAATGTGACTATGTTTAAGAGTCCAACCACCCAGTTGCTCCCGATGCTGCCTCATCATCAGTGGGTGAATGAAACGTCAGTGTTGAAGCGCTTTAAGTGCTCTTTAGGTAGAAAAGCACGATGCAAGTGAAAGCCAATATATCGTTTGTAAAACAAACAAAACAAACTCGCTATATGTATTTATTTGTCATCAGTCAAGTGAGAATTAGACTATGGTCGCGGGCAGCATGCATATTCAACTGATGTGAACTTCTTTTTGTAAACATCTAGTAAGAAGTTGTGGAGCAAAATAACTTATCTTGTGTGTGTTAACAATATGCATTTTAACGTGATTTCTAACATTGCGTTGTAGAGTTTACGGCATGTACGTGAACGAAGCACTTGTTACAGTGAACTCACTGAGTCGTAGCCAACTGGTATCCGAGCGGCTCAGCGCCGCATCACATCTCTTCAAGTACGTCACGAAACCCCGATAAACTCAGCGATTTTTTTCTTCTTCCCACTTTACTTTTCAGTGAGCCATCACCAGAAGTGGAGCAGCTAAAGACCATGTAGGATTTGACTACTGTTGGTTTTGATTTGTTTTTTTCTTTTCTTGTTTTTGTACTTTTTACCGGGTGCACAACTAAAAACTCCCGATCTCCCATTCACGTCTTCGCCTCCCACCCTCGAACCGTGAACTTTGGTGAAAACTACCAAGCAAGTCACACGTCATCGAAATACCAACTTGTCTGTGAAATAGTCGACGTGACAACACTTTTACTATGAGGTAAGAAGCCCCGTTTTGCGTTAAATATAACAAAAAGACGAATCTGGTGCCGTGCGACATCTTGATGGAAGTTGGGAGCAGCATTAAGCGCAAGGACAGCGCAAACCAGCTAAACGTGTGGATTTCGGCAACGACGCTGCCTTAAATTAGTATGAATGTAATTGAGATTCCAGCATATCCATGCGGTGCCATGTCTGCCATGATAATGTTATGAAATAGTGTCAGCTTTGTTCACGCCGACTGCCTTTTCTAACGACAACTTGCTTGTGCAGCATTTTGGGTTCGGAATGGCGCGTGTGCTGTTTTCTCTCTGCTACTCCCACACTACACGGGAGGGATTATGATGGGGTGCTGTGCGTTGGATGCAACATTCGATGGGCACACACATGCGTATAAAAGACAGACACAGTCACATTGAGTGAAATGAGTTCGTATTATCGTTTTTCTTGTGCACCGACCAACATGTCCACTTAAAGGAAAATGTCCACTGAATGACGGAGGGATGTCCAAGATAGAAAGACAAGGATGCACATGCACATGTGCAGAATGTCAAAACAATACCGCTGCAGCATTGTTTGCTTATGATCTCAATGAGAGAATATATTCAATGTTCAGAGTCCAACACACACAGTTATCAAGTGAAAATGTGATTCACCTTTTAACATGTTATCAGGTGGAAATTTTTAGGTCAATAGAGTACTGTGAATGCGAAGAACGTGATGCTGGCTGTATTTTTGAAAGGGCAACAATGTTCCCAAGCTGCAAGAATGCTTCTGCTCTATTTCATTTCATTCCCTAACTTCAGTGCAAGTATGCGGCTTTGATTTATTTTTTATCTGTTAGAAAACCCATTGTGAATTTGTGTTAAATAAGAGACATGCACAGTGGACAAGGCTTTTTCTTCGTCAGTTTTTTTTTTTAAAGGCTTTAATTGAATCCAGCTGTAGGCCAAACTGAAGTGAACAAAAGCCTTAGTTGTTGCTGAAGAGCAGCCTGCTGTGAACGTTCTAACAGGAAAACAACTTTACTGTCGTTTATTACTCTGATTGTTCTCACCCTCTTCAAATCAATTCTGAAAGATGAGATTTTGAAACCTCTATCTTTTGGAAGTGGATCTGCTGACATCACTGAAAAACTGATGACAGCGGGGAAGTATTGGTTGGAAATGTGCTTTTCTCCTTGCTTTTTTTTTAAAGGGCAGATCTGTATCCATATGGTGGTATTTTAGTGTGTCTTTGTTTGGTGTGTAACATGTCTGCATGAATGGCAGTCTCAGCTGCCCACAGCTGACTCATGCCGGACACTGAGCGGCAGATGGGCAGTACAGCCCCACTTAACATTCGTATAAACTCTCTCGGCTTGCACTTCAGTGGACTCCCTACTTAAAAACGTCCGGTGTATGACATTCAGTTCTTTTATTATTACTGTTGCTATATTGTACTTAGCAGCCAGGACAGATACACATTTTGCTTTCCCACATAAATTCCTTCAATTTAAAGTTTGATCTTTTTTTTTTTTAATCATTTTTTTTATTATCTTTAGCACAATGGTATTCTATTTTTAGGACCTAAAAAAAAAAAAAAAAAAAACTACTGAGCCCCAAAAAAGCTTTTGGTACAACTGACACTGTATTTGAACACAAACAGTGGAGCAACACATGTACACAGATAATGTAAAAAGAGACATAGGCATGTTATTTTTGTCTTCTATGAAAAATGACCCAATATTAGAGTATTTCAGAAGCAAAAGTGTGCGCGTCAGTAAATTTTGCCGCTTATTCATTCGCCAGTGGCTAGGTCATTTGTTCGTCATCGCCAGGCCTTTATTTTTTTCAATCCGAACCGGGACAGCACAAAACAGACACACAGCCCAATATTTATTTCCCTTGTATCTTCTTTAGTATATAAGCTTTTTCATTTTATTTGTTTTTTTGTACCCGCTGTAACCTCCCTGGCGTCTTTATGCTATCTCTATATTTTCTCTATATTATACACATGGCGTGGTGATTGGTGAATTAAAAACAATGTGGGAAATGTCATTGCGCTCTGTGGGACCGCTGTTTCAGTTAAAATGGTTTCCAGATTAACTGGTTCCGGATTCCAGCCATGACTGTTCGGGCAATATCAGTCCAATAATTTTATTTTTTTTGTGCTGATTCATCAGAAGCTCCATGAAAATTGTTCAACTTTATTCATGATGCAAAACCACAAATATGAAGACTAGATATGCCAGCATTCTGTTGCATCCCGGCTAACTGATGTTTCTAAGTGTCGGTCGGCCATGTTGGGAGGGACAACATTCGCATCAAAGGCAATGTGTTCATATTGAAATTGAGTCCTAACGTTTGTCTTTGCCAAAACATTTGACAGTTTGGTCCTAAATTATGAGCCCAAAGCAACTGCGACCGTCAGATGATTTGCCTGCAATGTGTCACGTCTCACATAATGCTGATGTCGGCGTATTGGGGCAAGGAAGATAAGCGTCCTCGTCAGGGTTACTGGACTGTGAAGAGTCATGGTAACAAGCCTTGACAACTGTGGACAGGCGTCGTGTCTCCCAGGCGCTGCAGTTGACACCACAGATAACAGACAGAAGCGGCGACCTGTTTACTTTGAGTATCGGAACTCAAGAGTTTGAGTTGGCCTGCGACCAGTAATGCTATTAAATCTGAAGGAGGCATTAACTCATTCACTATCAGCCAAGTTAAAAAAAAAAATGGATCTTTGACATCTTCTGTCGTCAATGGCAGTAAATGAGTTTATGAGGTCAACCCGCGGCCAATTTGGAATGCAAATAAATTGAATTCTATGCCTTAATTTCAGGGCTGTAAAGTTTCCTCGTGAGATCTTAAACTGATTGGGCGTCACCGTTGGCTCTCAAAACTGCAACTGTCACTTTTGAAGTGATGATATTTTGGAAAAACACTGACAACATTTTATGCTGCGTGCTCCATCACTTTTACCCGTAGTTGCCTTTTCTGTAACCTTGTGAGATAACACATCACATTTATGTCAAGGCTTAGATGACTGCACAACTCCAGTTACATGAGTTTCTAAGCGTTGTTGGTGTAGAGTAGTGGTCACCAACCTTTTTGAAGCTGAGCGCTACTTCTTGGTTACTGATGAATGCGAAAACGCACTTGTGAAATAAGACATTTGCTCGTATCATCTCTAATGTTGTGAATTATTAATCCAACATTGTTCGCTCTTTGAATTTGAAGGCCAACGGACTGTGCTCGGCAGGGTGCTGGTCTTAGATTGATAAATATAATGTTCAAATGATTTTGCATAATAAATTTAATTGCTTTTTTTTTTTCCAGTCAAGTCAAATTACATTACTAACGCAAATACATGTATGTGGCTTCATGACTTGGTCTCGTTTTGTGAAACTATGATTATGTAAACATGAACAAAACTTCTTAAGCATTGAACTCATCAAGACATGATATCACTGAATATATAAAATACACACGTGTAAAAATAAATCCTACTGGCCCGACCGAAATGAACCCCCCCCACTTGAAATTTAAGCCTTTGCAATTTTTAATGTGGAACCCCATAATGGCAATACTATAAAAAATTACTTTTTACTGTTTGTAAAAAATAATTTGGTCTCTGCAGTGCCTGCCCACTTTCACTGTAACATAAATTTACATAATAAACGCTCCCACATCGAGTTTCTCTGAACATGACATGATCAATTGTGCTGGGTGCAGATCCACAGCCACTTTCAAGTGATGGGCAGTCAAATGACGACATGGAAGCGCTATCACGATGAGCCAAAAGGTAGGCAGAGTTGCGATGTTCACACAAATTAGGGTTATTAATAGTAATGCAAAATGAAGCTTCATAAAGCACTTGTGACGTTTTTTATTCCTTTTGATGGTGCTCTTGGTTTAAAAATATAGGGAAGTACCATTGAAATGTATGAAATTTCACTGCGTCTTTAAACCAAGAGTGTCATCTAGAGGAGTCAAAAATAATCACAAGTGCTTCATGAAGCTTCATTTATCCATCACTAGTTATTAGTTTTAAGAGTGTAACTAGCACCAGCTCTGGACAACTTGCACATATGCAACACTTCAACTAAACTGTCGATATGCAGGTGAAGGATATATTTGTTTTTGTATTGTCATGCGTCACACCACTGCGTGATACTGAAACGGATTATCGTTATCTTCTGATAAGCGGCACTTACTTGATTGCTCGGGAAACTTGTCAAGGCGGCTGTTTGTGTCTGCTGCGCCACATTTACAGGTACGCTCAGGAGTGTCATTTATCAGCTTCTTATCTAGTCCTCTTAGCCCTCACTGTAACGAAATTTTAGTCTGGACATTCATTGCAGTGTGAAGAAATTAACAATTGCTCAACGCATTATGGTAGGGAGTCTGGCTTTGTTGTCTTATATTATATTTAAAGATGAAGGGCAGAAAATATACCGTATATTAATGCAGAAGGATAATATCATGGATGAAGGAGGTTTCTGCGATTCAGCGCTTTCCTTTGAAGTTCTCGGAAAGATTTGCATGAGTTGATTCTTCACCACCATCTGATCCTCACACCGCATCTCTTCCCTCCTTAGATTCTTCCTGACAATCCACACCTAATCTCCCCCTCATACCTTTTTTTTTTAATTATAATTATTTTCAAAATTGACGGATATTCTTTGAGTCAGGATTAAAAAAAAAATCTTATGTGTCATGTTATTTGTCAGCTGATTGCAGAGAGACTGTTGTCCAAATTGTGCCCAATACATCCCTGAGGCTGCTTTTTGAGTATTTTTTTTTAATAAACTCTGGATGACATCCCAAGAAACTTGCTGTCTCCAGTCTGTTTTATTTGGATTCACTTGTTTAGAACATGGGCGGTTCGGTGGATGACTAGTTAGCAAGATGGCCTCACAGTGCAGAGGTCGTGGGTTCGATTCCGGCTCCGGCTTTCCTCTGTGGAGTTTGCATGTTCTCCCCGTGCCTGCGTGGGTTTCCTCCGGGTACTCCGGTTTCCTCCCACATTCTGAAAACATGCATGAAGGTTGATTGAACAATTGCCCTTAGGTGTGAGTGTGAGCGCAAGTAGTTGTTTGTTTTTGTGTGCTCTGTGATTGGCTGGCAACCGGTTTAGGGTATCCCCGCCTACTGCCCGAAGATGGCTGGGATGGGCTCCCGCACCCCCCGCGACCCTTGTTGGGAGAAGCGGCTCGGATAATGGACGAATGGATTTTTGGATTAAATTTTATTGACGATAAGTCTCATCTTTATTGATGATATGATTCAAATATTTTTATTTTTTTTAACCATGTTGTTATTTCCATTGTTTTTTTCCCTTAAAAACTGAATTTTTTTTTATTAATGTACTAATTTGTCTTATGGCCTTGTACTTTTTTATATGGTG
Source organism: Idiotropiscis lumnitzeri (assembly GCF_059441095.1). Lineage (NCBI taxonomy): Eukaryota > Metazoa > Chordata > Actinopteri > Syngnathiformes > Syngnathidae > Idiotropiscis > Idiotropiscis lumnitzeri. The sequence goes on from NC_142411.1 coordinate 10,944,201, forward strand.
AAAACTGATTAGGAAGATTTGTTAGAGTGACATACTGTTGGTTAGAACTTATTTGCTTCTTGTTGAGATTGATCTCAGTTGTGCAATGTTATTATCTTTAATTTATATATACACTCATCTTGCCGCCTATTAAGACCTAATCAGTGTAAGAAGATTGATGACAATCAACCCTTCAGAGTAATGACAATTATCTATCACCTCCACAGCACTACTAACTACAAATGATGGATCATAGTTGATTTATTATTTTTTTTTTTCATTTGCTCAGTCAAACGGAGGCTCTTTTTTTTTACCTCTACTAGTTTCGACGTGCAACTGCCGTCTTCTTTGGGAGATTTAAAAGAAATCACTTTCAGGTGGCATCACTTGTGTATGTATTAAAAAAAATAAATCATCTTGTCTTCTTTAAGTTAAATAGTTAATTTTTTTTTCATTTGTTCTGACAAACGGAAGCTCATTTTTTTAATCTCTATTCTAATCTCTACTATTCTCTACTTTTTTTTAATGTACCAATTTGTCATGGATTTTAAAAAAAATAGCTATTTAAAGCTCCCGTAGAAGACGGCGGTTGCATGTGAATTTTCTGACTATAAAGATGGCTCATATCCGCGTACATTTTTTGGAGGGGAGGGAAGTTAACAATATCATTAGTGTGACTGCAGCAAATGTTTGCCAAGCTTTAAATATTTCCTTCAGTTCATGTGTGATTGACAGAAAGGTTGTTTGTTTAACCTGCAAGATTGTGTCCTCGCCATCCTGCGGCTTTGGTAAGTTCCTGCCACTGACATCACATACTGGGAATGAGAGGAAGGAATGCTGTGAACTTGCAGTTGGGTGTCTAGACGAAGGCCAGGGCTGGTTTGGAAACATGAAAGTTGCAGAGGCTTGCTATGGAGTGAGAGACAGACCAAAATGGCTGTCAGGTTGTAAATGTTGACACGTTGGCTCTCTTAACATATTCCCAAACACTAACGTGATATGATGAATGCAAGGTTAAACAACTTGGTTGTCCTAATATGACGTGCATATCTAAATTAGCTGATAAAGGTTTGCGTGTCCAAAGTCTGAACTACTTTCTTTTCTAAAGAACAACATGACTTTGGGTTTGGGGAGTTGGACAATATTGTTTTGCTCAGTGACCATGAACAAGAAATGTGGTATAAAAAAAATTGTCGCATGGATTTGGTGGATAAAAAGATAATAGGAGTTCATAACATTCCGGCAGAAATTCAGTGTAATGTAAGCAATGCGTTTCTGTTTAAAACAGATTAACATTTTGAATAGAAATAAAATCAAACGAAGACTGATATTATACATTTCACATCCTCCAGCAAATTTGTGATATTCCTCATCAATGACACTGGTCAACAGAAAATTTTAATCAGTGATGGCTTTGTGTCCCTAAATTATTTTTTAAGCTGATTTTAAATCAATGTCGTTACTTTTTTTTCTAGCACATGAGATTTTTGAAATTTTTGTTTTTAATTCGAATCTATGAAAATTTGCGCAATATGGATTTTACATTGCTTTGTAATTAATAGCTGACATTTCAGAAAAAAACATCCACCTGTTTCTGAACCTAACCCTTAATTCATTAATATTACGAAATATATTACTATGTTACTTAATTTATAATTATTATTATTAATATTATTATTATTATTATGAAAACCTTATGTGCTAGAGAAAAAAAACGAGTGTCGATTCGAATCGATTCGGAAACGAAAAAAATCGAGAGGTTTATACAATACAATTAAATTTTATTTTTAGAGCGCTTTTCACAATAGATGGAGATGTAACAAAGCGCTTACCATATGCTGTCATATAAATTAGCAGGTAATTAGAACATAAATTACAATACATAAACACATTTACAATACAATACAAAAACTTGCATCTCATTAAAAAACATTTGGTAAATATTAACAGGTTGGTCAGTGTTGCCTTCCCTCACTTTGGCATTACATTTCCTCATTGCTCAAAAGCCAACACACAGCTTTGTGTCAGTATGGGTTTTCCTTGCCCAAAGCAGTGATGTAAACACAAAAACATTCTGACCAGCTATTAAGCATCTCGTGCTGGCTGTATTGACCCTGCAGACATTGAGGACAACTGCTTATTTCTCTGTCAGCACATCGAAGGGGTTTGCTTTTTTATGCTCTGACATTCATTCTTTTAGTACTTCAACTAATCTACTGGCACAAAAGCACAAAAAAAGCTCTAAGATGATGTTAATCACTAATGTTGTTTAATAAACATTTGCTTCAAGGCATTTAAACTACGTATACTTTTGGAGGTTTTATTTGTCAAAATTTTGACACCATTTGACTCCTTTTTTCAACTAATGAATAGCCACTTCAAATATCGGCCTCCGCGACTACTAATAATCGGTATTGAAAAAAAACCCTATCGGCCTATCACTAGCATTTACTGTAAACACCAAACAAACACAAAACGTACACACATTGAAAAACTCAATTTCACTGATAGATCACCGAGCCTTCTAATTCCCACGTTAATTCAAGGCTGTGGGTGTCTCAGAAAACGGTTTTCTAATTGATTTGAGTCCAAATAAGGCATGCGCCATTGCCCCGTTGCAGTGTCGACAAGCACCGTGTGCGCGTACTGAATAATTCATTTAGGCTGGCTAAGGGAGCATTTTGCACCCAGCTCACGACAGCGATGCCTTTACTTGAATTTTCTGCATACATTTGGCTTTTCACGGCTGGTTTGTGGAAGGAGAAGGAGGAGGAAGAATCAAATCATATATTTTGTTGTGATAACTGGTTTATCTTTTATTTGTTTTCCATTTGTCCGGCAGAGAGAGTAAACGGGAGGAAAAGAAACCGGATATGTATTCTGTAACGATGACATTTATTTTCGAATGAACAATTTTCTTAACTTCTTCTCGGAACGAGCTCTCATCAAGAATATGAGACCCTAATGAAACTTTCAGAGGTCTCCAGTACAATTCTTTCTCTCCATCCGTCAACTTAGCAGCAGCTGTGAAACTGTGAAGCGACAGGTTATCGCACTTTGACACTTGAGATGGTGGACACGCAGTTGTGTGTTTGTTAGTTGTTAGTTTTTCCAATGGACTCACTCCTTCTCTAATTACTCTCGACAAATGTTTTTCCTCCTCTTGTTTTGTCTTCACTGTCATAATCATTGTGACCAGTGGCGGGTTGTGCATTTCACACCTCGGCCTTCAGTGAAGTCCTACTTAGTCCGACTTGAATACGTCCCCCTCATATGACCAACACTTATGACAACAAGGCTGGAGAAATACAGAAAGTCACTTACGCACTACTGAGTGAGTGCTGGACGAACTAGCTTCTCTTGAAAGGTCCGTCTTGAAAATTGCCTTGCAAGTGTATCTGCAATTAAATCCACATTTTCCCTCCTTCGGCCACTGTGTAGAAAAGCAAGAATATATTTTAGATTTTCCATCGGTCGCCAGTTACGACATTCTGGTGTGTTGATTCCGCATAGTGTTGCCCCTTCATGAGTGTTTATTCAATCACAAGCTGCGTTCATCACCTTCAGTGCAAGGCCAGCGAGAAGGCTCACTGTAACCAACTCGTAATCTGATTGGCTACCGCAACTGTCGATCAAAATTAACAGTCTTTAACAGAACAGACGGCCGCATGATTGTATCCGAAGGCCTCGGACGAATGGTGCGTGCTACTGGGATTATGAAATCTGCCTGGCAACACAAGCTATCTGAATTCTAATTGGATAAAAACTCACCTAAAAATACAACACTAGGATATAATATGACAACAATGTGAAGAATATGATCATGATTTCTTGATCATGTCAGGCCAGCAGAGAAGGCCTTGACCACCAAACACTGATTGTGACAGAAGACATTAAATGGGACTAGACTTGAATGCATTATTATTTAGCTGTGCCCTTTGTTTTATTATTATTATTATTATTATTTTATTTTTATTTTTTCATTATCAGAGTAAGTGCTGTATCCACACATGCAACCTCAGGCAGCAGATGTCATTGCCTGGAAGAGGCTCACATGGGGCCGTAATGCCTTCTACATCCTAATGCCCCAAACCCTGCCAGCCAGGCTTTGTGTGTTGCTGCGTTTTTATTTTTTATTTATTTTTTTAGAGGAAGCTGTGTGATAATCCAGTCCAAACTAGATGCTCTCTGCTTCTGCTGACATTCACGGCCGTTCTCCCCATCCAGGAATGATTGCCAACATGTTGCATTTTTTTATTTAATGGATTATTTTTTAAAACATGACTTGCCTGCTAAGCCTGTCTGAATCCAGTGTTTGAATTACAGTTGCCGTTTTTAAGCAAATCTTCTCGACGTGTCAATTTGGAAGGTTACTGTGATGTGTTTGTATTTGATTTAGGGTTTGGCACGTGTAAGTGTGAGCAGTAAAACAGGTGGCTGCTCTGTTTATCCATCTGTCTGCTCTTGTCCGCAGCAGCTGTCTGTCCCTGTTGTTTTTACTCAGGTCGAGACTCGCAAACTACCTTCTGTAGTCTCTCCGTACGGCCTCGTAAACCATTTGCTCCCATCTAATAACAGTTTTGTCCTTTACTTAGGCAGTATTCGCTTCCAGCTTTCGTTCGTGTCTCATATACGGTATATATGTTACATATATCACAGGAGTGACTAATGAACAACTTGAAGAAAGCACTCATAGCATCTTTTTGTATTTAGAAATGTTCCCTATCTGAGGAACTGTGCAGAAATATTTGGCAATGTTGTGTCATTTAATTTTGGGTGATGTGGCAATGTAGTACTTTTGTATGTTTTTTTCAATATTATGTATTAAAATTAGTTTCTGTGCAAGACAATAATATAGTATAACTAGCAGTATACATAAGCGGTCCGCCGGTGTGCATGTGGACTGGGATAATTGAACTCCAGTTCAAGTCTGTCACCACACTTTTGTGCACAGAATATTTGCAAAGTATGCAAATTGTTTTTTAAGTAAATCCAGCTGAGATAAAATATTAAAATGAGTTAAAAATCTTTAAATTAATCTCTAGAGTTAACGCTTTAATTTTGACAGCCCTAATTTATACTGTTACATACTGCAAATCAGAGGTGGGTAATTAAGTTTTTGAAGGAGCCATGCAACTCAGTTGTGTTAAATATGAATTTTCTATTTCTAAAACAGTCTAATGTATTGTTTTAATAAAGTGCCATCGTGGTGCAGTATGTTGTAATAATAAAAAGTTACAACTAAAAAAAAAAATAAAAAAAACGGAAGAAAAGTTTATTCAGTTATAATAAATGTCAACGTTGAAGTTCGTCCATTAGGTCGATGGGTTGGGGGGCGGGGAAAAGAGCAATCTCTGATGCTCACTTGAGAACTTCGCCCAAATTTTGATGTGTTCCCCAGGATATAACATTCCAAATGTCAGGCTGGTAACCTCTACATGTGTTTTAGTGTTGGTGACCTGAAGCAACGTCTGTTCTTCTGAGTTTGCCAAGTCTCCTCTTATCAGCTCAAGATAAAGAACTTCACTCAGGCTTGTACACCTTATCTTTCTCTTTTTTCATCCCCTTCAGCTTTATGCTCTCCCTCCCCATGTTTCCTTGTGTTCTGCCCCAATTTCTTTCTTTCCTTTTTTCTTTTTTCATTAGTATTCCAATCAAATGACAGCGATTTAATGTGTCTGAGTCATTCAGCACTTGGTGAGATAAAGTGTAGCTTGTTCTATTCAGCTGCTGTCTCTCATTCCCTCTAGAATGCACAAGCAGGTTTTAGCTGTTTAATTGCTCTTTAAATTCTCCCCAACTGCAGCTGGCCGTTGAGCTTGATGCATGGAGAGCTCCTTGTCATTTGATTCGCGATTCTCTTTTTCACTAAATTGAAAAAAACAAACAAAAAAAAAACATCGCTGTTGTTCAAGTGGAAATTTAAATCCATAAATCCCTTCCAGATGCTTTTGCCTGAAAATTGATTTTAAAATTGTCAGCATTTTTTGAAGTTTTTGAGCGTGAATATCGGTGTCCGAGTGGAGCTTTTGATTTGTTTGTAGTTTTTCATCGTCAATGATTATCGGTAATTATTATCCGAAGTTATCTGAAGGCACCAATCATCATTTTTAATTATTTATTTATTTCTTTTTTAATTGTTCATCAATATTTACTTACTACTAAAAATCAATATGGTGCCACCATTGTTGTCTGCGGCACTGGAATCTGGAGCATTTCTTGTAAGTATTTATTATAATTGAGAAAATGTAAGTAAAATGAAAGTCGGATAGGTAGAGAAGGGTCATAACTGTGCCCTTGTTGCGTCTTACTTGCTAAGTGAAAACGTCCATGCAAATAAGTAAAGAGACACACAGTCGATGCTGCTCGGTTGAATGCAGTTGTACGTATATCCATAATGTTTCAACACCTCAATGTTATCTTCGCTTTTGATGCATGGCGGCCTTTCTTGTGTCTCTCTTTGACGGCAAGTCATTTTTAACTGTCGCCCCAAAGAGAGTTCTAATAAATGGAGATGGGGATGTGATTTATGGAGTAGATTGCAAAAGTCAGATCTATCTTTGAATACACTGTGATGCCTGTGGCTATAATTGATGTATTATGTTACAGTGACTCACCACCAATACTTTAACATCCTGGGCCTCACTGACTTACTAGAATCTGGTATAAATAAATACACAATCAAAGAAAATCCATTGTCTTGTGAGTCATTTGACTTGTATTGGAACAAGGTCCGCAAGAATGTGAAGGGTAGAAATTAGGCAGTATATATATATTTTAAGTCACTGATGGTGTAGTGGTACACTCGCCCGAGTTGTGTGCAGGGCGTGGGTTCAGTTCCCACTCAGTGACGGTGTCTATGTCTGCCCTGTGACTGGCTGGCGACCAGTTCAGGGTGTAGTGCGCCTTTCGCCCGTAGTCAGCTGGGATAGGCACCAGCACCCTCCCGCGACCAGGATACAGCGGTGTGGTCAATGACGTGACAATGACATATATATTTTATTTTGTAATGTGCAATTAAAATGGGGGATGTAACAATTTGTCAAAAATCGATTTTAAACTGCTTAAAATATGTATTGATGTAAAAAAAAAATAAAGGAATCGATTTGAAAAGGATTTTTAATGATAACTGTCAAATCTAATTCTACATTTATTTTTAAAGGGTAATTCAGGTACTAACAAAACATTGATGTGGCAAAAATGTAATTAAACAGTCATTTATTTATTTATTATAGTTACAAAAAATTGCAATTTGTAACAAAGACAGAATGCAGATGTTAAAATAAAAACATTTTAGTAATAAAATGAGTCATTCATTTTGGTAAAAAATATTTTTAAAAAAGTGGAATTGAAATTGTGAATTGAAAATCAAATCAGGGCTTGAAAGAATCGTTACATCCCTAGTTATCGCTCATTGCTCTTCTGGTTATAATTCAAAATCAACCTTTTTGGGATTACTATCCTTGCTGTTATTCACTTCCTTTTCTGAACCAAGTTTTAGAGACATTTGCCTACTTTTGGAGCAAAAACACTCGTTAAAAAAAAAAAAAAAAAGATTGTTCTTCAATTTATGAGCCGTCTTGGGTCATTTTTATTATTTTCATTTTGGCTGTGTGTTGAATCCAAATGTGACTTGACACCAGGCTTTAGGTGCACCGCCACTCATATAAAGTAGAAAAAAGTCAAGGCACATCTGCGGCTAAAACTAAACTCTCTGACTATTTCTATTATCCTGTGTAGTACGAGCTGTAGAGAACCTAAAAAAAGAGTCCAGGATAGCAACTGCAATCAGCATGGAGGATAATTTCAAATTAGACACTCTGCCAAGTTGGTACTACCATCTCACTTGTAACGTGGAGTTAATGGTCAGGTTATTTCGGGTGACCAGGAAGTTTACCATTTTGGTCGACCACCGAAACAATCTAGTCAGATGGCAAATTAAAATCATGGTTTCCATTGTTTGTATTAATAATGAGTGTGAACGATGAACAGCGGGGAAATGTTGGCTCAAAATGTCACGGGGAAGCTGATGAAGTGATGAAACAACAGATGCTATGTTCTAAGAATTGAAGGCAGATTGCTGTCAGTCGCATGCATATGTTGGCACAAATGACTTGACTCTTGTATTCAGTGTGTGTGGGGGTGTGTGCGTGTGTGTGTGCGTGTGCGTGCGTGCGTGTGCGCGCGCGCGCAAGTTTCCAATAATCAGAAATATGTCCCATTAGTTTGGCTATCAATCCCACTTTCTAATTTGTCTTTCACTACAGGTGTGTGTAAGATTTACAAACCTGTAATCAGAAAGGATTTTATTCTGGGCTGACCTTCATTTCCAGGCGCAAGGTTAAAAAAAGATAATTCCTCCACGGAGATAAGAGAGAAAATACCAATCATAGCAGACTACTGCTGCTGCGATAGCCCACCAGTTTTATCAATTTGACATGATTATGCCAAATATTCAAATTCCAATCACGCCACTGTTTGCGCAACATCCCCCCATCATGGATCAGCAACTTACTCTCATTTTCAGATGTGATTAAAAATATTGGTATTCTGGAGACTTTAAAAATAACACAAGTGAGTTCTGTGGCTGTTGTCGTTGAACTGAGGAATGCATTCGGTTCAGTTTACGTAATCCCATTTTCAACTCACTACCGTCACAAAGAGTTTGTTTATAAAACAAATGTGCAATGTGTTAATAATGTCTTTTCCTCCTTTCATCGTAGTCTACACGATTATAAACGGAGCTTTTTGTTTTTGTAAATCAGAAAATAACATGTATGTGTTGAAATCGGAAATTAAATACGGGAACGTACAATGAAAACATAATAAAATGCAGACTGCTCTGAACTTCACCAGACTACTTGGTGGAAAATAATTTTGGTCAGATGCTTCGAGCTGTCTGTGTTAAATACTGTAAATAGAGTAGAAGTTGGATTAATCGACAACTAATCGATGATCAAATTAATCCATAATTATATTTTTTAATCAATTAATTGTTTGGAGATACTTTAATTTAAAATTACCCAAATCCTCAGAATTTCAACCTCGAATTTTTTATGTCTAAACATCTGCTTTTTCTTTGGATAACCGTGATCGAACTGCTGCTGTAACGCCTCATATTTCCCCATTGTGGGACTAATAAAGGACATCTTATCTTATTAACATTTTTGACTGTTTTGAAAATAGGGGTGATAATTAAAACTTTTTCCCCAGAGCCGAATCATCGATTAATCAACAAAACAATTGACTGATTAATGGGCCTTGGGGGGAAAATTGTAAACTTTGTTTAATGAAATGTTAAATTGTTAACTTTAACTTTGGCCTTTCTCCACTGAAGTTTTTTTTTTGTTTTTTTTTTTGCCACAGACATCTCTGGTTCTTTTTTTACAATTTGATTTACGGCAGCACGTTCAGTAATCATTTAATCTGTCGATTATTGTTTTCGATTATTCAACGTATCTGATAAAAAACAAATTAAATTTCTACAATGAAGGATCACAAAAGTTGCTTGAACCAGCAAGATACTACGTACATCAAAAGGGTTTGTTAGTCTTACAAATTAAATCACTGGATTAAAATAATTTTCAAAGTTAGATTTACTATTTCAATAGATAAGAACCAATATGGGAGAAGGCCACAAAGTAAATCTAGACAGTAAAAGTAAATAAAAAAAATAAAAGTGACTGTTCCACATTGTAATCTTCAAATTATGAAGTTGATGAAGGGATTTCAAGATCCTCGGTGCTTTCACAGAACCAGGAAGTCATTCTCACGTCGGCATATCAAGGAGCATCTAATTTCCCTTCAAATTGCCATAGACTAGCTAAAGTTGTTCTATCCTTTGTGGAAGTTCTTTGACGGAAGTGTAGACGCAATGAGTCACTTCTTTGCTGTGGAAGGAGGGCTTTTTACCTTGTTCAAATATGACACAAACATTTGAGGTGTCCTCGTTTGTTGAAGGGACTTGAAATAAGTAACATTTCTGATTAGCTTGGTTGTTTGTGGGTCTACGATAAGGCTATGAGGCTACTCAATTTTGACCATAACCGCATTATGTAGCGTTTCTGGTTTGAAACCGTTCCAGGTCGAGATAATGTTTGGGGGGAAAAAACAAAGTTTGTTGAAAGTTGACATCATCAATTATTTCCCTCAGTTCTAAAAGATGCTATCATCTGGATGGAATGAACAGACCTTGTACTCGTGGCTCCTGACAAATCCCCCGGATAATCCTGGCTGATGATGCATGCAGGTCACTATATCTATTTTTGGTGAAGACGAGAGATACATTCTACGGAAGAATTTCACAGCCGCTAGCAGTTGCAACCCACTGTTCCCCCCACCCCAGCCACTCCACTTTTAGCCCGGGCTCCACTGAGGTGAGTGTGGGTGGGTGAGTGGGTTGTGCGTCCTCCCACTGTCACTGTCGGTCTAAACCACCACCGGTCACTCACCCCCCCCTGAAGTCAGCCAGTCAGTTCTCCAGCCTGCCAAAGCAGTCTGTGGAGAAAGTGGAGACTTCAACAATCTATACAAATAACTTCCAACGACAGAATCTTCTTGTAGACGACGGTGCTGGATTCACCCATTGTTGTTGCCAAGATGACTCGTGACTCGTAAGTTTCTAGTTGCTCAGTTGGAGTTATTATTGGTCGTCCGGATCTAATGATAGTTTAGGTCATTTTGAATTAACGATTTGGCAAGCCTCTATCAATGAAGCACTTACTTATTCAGTAAAACCCTGTAGAGGTGTTTTATAGTACACAGTGATGCGGTACCTTAAAGGCTTTATGGTTGAAGATAATTATCTTGCTGTGTCATGGCTGTTCATTGCTCTAGCCCTCCTTCCCTCTCAGACGAGTGACTAACTTTAACTTTAAGTGCCATCATCTATTCATTCATTATTTGGAGTCCCTGTCTTTAAGGGCGTCTCTCACCAGATGGGGAGCCTTTATATTTATGGAACAGCTGTAACTGCTCTACTCCTCCGAGTCTAATCAGGGGAAGAATCTTCTTCTCGCTTCACGATAGGTCTCATCACAGCGTGTGGTGACAGGACGCTTTTCTCCTTCATTGCCTGTGAAGTTGCTGTAATTTCTTAAAGGAGTTTGTGCAGAAGAGAAAACACATTAAAAAGCTCTTTGCAGAAGTTTCCGCAGGTTATGGCGGGAGGTTATGTTATTGGTTTGCCATGACGCTTCTCTGAGGTCAATTGTTAGCAAAGTCGTCTAATTTGGTAATTGCCTGCTTCAATCCGACTGTCTTTGATCTTTTTCAACATCTGAAAAGCATGGAAGTCAAGATTGCGCAATTCAATGACCTGTAAAATATGTTGGGATGATACGTGTTCAACAATCTCCATGGGCCAACGGAAGTGTCCATCAGACTTTTTTTCCGCTTGAGAGTTCATTGGCCCTTTACAATTTGTGCGCAAGGATGAAGTCACAACTCGGTACAGGCAAGCTGTTAAATCATTACTTCGTTGTTTTAATCAACAAGCTAGTGAACGGAACTGACAGTCTTTGCTGAGTGAGTCTTTGTCTCAAAAAAAAAATACTGCACTGTGCATCTGCCAGGATGGTATCAGATTTGCTTTATGTGGCAAACTCACCCGGCAACAATGACATAATTATCCTGGCAGGGATGCAGAAGCAGTGCAGGTCATATGACAACAACACAGAGCTATGCTGCTTATCATGAGTAGAGAATTGAAGTGCTCTGTGTTCTTTTAAGTCAAATGTTCCTGATTATTTTTGACCTGTCTTTATCTGAAGGAGTCTTTATAGATTGTTCAGAGCTAATTTTGTATTGATTAATGATACAATACAACTTTCACAACAGCAGGAGCTGTAACAAAGGCAAATATGGGATAATATAAATTAGCGGGAAATTAGAACACGAATTAAAGGACAAACAATAGATGCAAGAAGAACAGCAGAACAGCGACAGTCTCATGTTGAGTCGAAAGCTAAAGAATAAAAGTGTCTTCAAACGAGTTTCAAAAGTGGACAGAGAGGGGGCTTGCCTAACATTCAATGGGAGATCATTCCATAGGGAAGGCCCGGCAACAGAAAAGGCACGATCCACAGACCTGAGCCAGCGGGCAGGTGCGTTGGGGTGGAGAAGCTCGGAGAAATACGCTGGGGGGAGACCATTTAAAGATTTGAAGACGAACAGAAGTATTTTAAAGCAAATTCTAAAGTGCACTGGGAGCCAGTGAAGAGAGGCCAAGATTGGGGTTTTGGGATCCATCTTCCGAGCTCCAGTTAAAAGACGAGCAGCAGATTTTGGACAAGTTGGAAGCGCTTGAGGGAGGACTTGCTGACTCCAAAGTTAACGGCGACTGATAATTTTTTTTCATATAATTTTACAGCGGTCTCATGCTTATGCCAGTCACATTAAGTTAGTCGGCTGGTCAAGACACGATCATTGCGACGCTTCAACAGATAGCTGGCAGCGAATATGTTACACTCAAAATAGGATTGTTATTGTGAGATTATGAGAAGGCCATTAACAGAGGGAAAGACTGAGATGCTAATTGCTATGCTAACCAGCTAATGTTAGCCGTTAAACCACAGAATTAAGTGCCTGGGTGATGGACTTTCGCTGAAGTCTGGCTGGAAATGCGTTAAAGCAGAGTGTATCCAACTTTGATGAGTGCCTGGAGAGAAAATTAAGTTTTATGTATTTAGGCTATTATTCTAAAAAAGTCAAGGTTAGCCTAACTCTTGGCTTGACAAAGAAAACGGTCTTATTACTGCATAACCATGTAAAATAATCTGGATTTATTTCAATACAAATTGATGAAAGAACAATGGTTGCTTTCTGTCCTTTATGGTTTAATAAATGTTCTCGTAAAAGAAATATTCAAGAGGCGCCATCTCTATTCAAAATTCTCTCACCACCTGTTGTGCAAGGACAATAGGTTTGTCATCAGTTTTCGTTCCCTTATAATTTTGGTGCACCTGTTTGCCATTTGATATGGAACCTACTTGTGCTTTTCCCTTGAGACGTACACATGGGTGTCTGCGTTTCTGCAGTGGGGGTCAGATATTTTATACCAAGTTACTGCAGAGCAGACCTTGTCGCCCTTAAGATCCTTTGACAGCTGTTGAATTGATTAACGCCAGCAAGTTCTCCGTAAATTAGAACAGGCCCTAGGCGTCTTAATAAAATATCTCTGACATGCTCATGTAAAACTACTCCAAATATTACAGCCCACTTATCGTTGTTTAAGAGCCACGTGAAAGAAGATTGCTTTGGGTGGGGGAGGAGTCAGTGAACAGTTTGTCGCCACGTCTACAAATAGGAAATTAAACTCTACCATGCAAAGCAAAAGCATGAGCAACACCCATAATCGATGCTGCTTCTCTGGGCTTGAGCTCATCTTCGATGGACTGACGTAAAGTGGAAAAGTGTGCTGTGGTCTGACGAGCCCACATTTCAAATCATTTTCATGCACGAAAGACGGAACAGACCATCTGGAGTGTTTAAATTTAAAGTGGAAACGAGACCCTGTCGGCCATCACTGCGTCACGCTAAACCAATCCAATATTATCCTTTAAAAGTATACATAAGTATTACAGGATTCATATGAAATTGTGGCTAAAGTTTATTGTCTGTGGTTACAGTCGGGTGATTGAAAAAGTATCTAGTATCCTTGAAAATTATCCAGTTTTTCCTTAAAAAAAATAATAGAGTATAGTGGATCTCTGCACTCTTTTTTTATGATTAGTGCAATTGCATTAATAGCTATGACTCTGTAGTAAGATCACTAAAATCAAGCCATTACATTGCACAAATTATTATTAATGCTTCAAAGAATAAATAAATGGAAAAAATATTCAAATACTTCCTTTCCAGTGATGTTCCAACAATGCACATTGCACACATACACTTAGATGCACACATTTATTTTTCAAAATTATCCTTGCAAGTATGTCTTCACATGAAAATACTTATTTCATGTGAAGACATACTTTCAGGGACCAAAATATAAACAAATGATTTTAAAATGTCACTCACCATTAACGATTGACACTGAGAGGATCCAATCAAGTCAAGTGATTTGCTTTGATCTAACTTTGGACTCATCTTTTAGTTTCCGCAGCGACCATTACATCAGCTGAGCCACAGGCGAAAGCGGTGTGTTGTCAAACATAGATCGCAATTATCTACAGACTGTTTTTGCTTCTTTTTTTGGGAATTTTTTTAAAAATATCCTGAACACCACGTTGCGGTTATATTTGATGTGGCAAAAGGGAAGGTATTTGTGAAAATGCCTCTTCCAATTGCTCCTTGGAGATGTATCATCAAGCAAGAACTCACTTGATTAATACCGTACCATTGCTTTTGATTGTTTTGTTATTTTAAATCATAAATCCATTTCAAGAAAATTGTTTCCAGATTTTGTATTTCTTTTTTTTTAATGGCTATCACAATTGCCCTGTCTAATATGGCGGATGCGCTGACCTATCACTTCGAACAGGCAACCTTTGGGTGATGAGTGATTGCAGTTTTTGGACATATTAAGTGACGTAAAGTTTTTTTTACGCTTATGCTGAGTTTCAGAGCGTTGCCCCAAGTGACAGTCCACCACAGTGTCCTCGGTTCACATTATTTTCAATAACGGTACATCCATATTTTTGCACACGTCTTTCCATATTTCACAATGCTACACAAAAAAACCTTTCAGATTCATTTAGAAAACTGCGCAGGACTCTTGCAGTCCATCACTGATGTATTTATCGTGTATAATCCTGCGGGCCTAACATGAGTTTCTATATGGCTCGGATTGGTTGTTGCAAGTAAGACTGGCCATTAATCACACAAAAATTACATCACTGTTTCTTTATATTTTTAAATGTCATTTCACAACATAAATGACCCCTGCATATTTATTGCAATGTTCCCTCGCAGTCCTGTCATTGTAAATCTGTGTACATGTGTCAGAGTGTTTGTGTTTGTACCCTCTCCTTTGTTTGCATTATCCCATGCCCTACCCCGAGAACACAACACAGTCAAGCACGTGAATTTGCCCCTAAATAATTGAAGCCATTTCTGTAATGGCTCATTCAGCTGTCAACAGAAATAAAAATGGTAATTCTTTAGAATGATCATGCTTTAGAAGATTGTGTCATGCACATGATAGGTTAAGAGACATTAGATTTGTGGAGAAAACACAGAAGTCTCAGTTTGCCGGTCAGTCCCCTCTATGTACAATTCCGGTCTCGACTCTCTGGCCTTATTCATAAAAATTGTCAGTCCCCGACCCCGTTTCACCCTCATCACCCGAAAAAAAATGCGTCCGTGTATGATGCCACCGCGGGAGAGATGCTAATGGCAGAGGTTTATTTAAAGATCGTTACCTGGCTAATTTACTTATGGTCTTCTTCGTCTCCTTCTTCTTCGTCCCATTCTTCTTCTTTCTTCTTCTCCACAAATGTGCCCAACGTGTCTTGTTTTATGCTGGTAATGTCAGCCAGTCTCGCACACGTCGTGATGCCAACTATACTGCTTTATTCAGCTTCTCTCTCGCAACTACTCCACATTTCACATAGAAAAACATAAAATTTCACTCATCCCGTGACAAAACATAAACTAAAAGAATATTACCCAATGCAAGCACGCACAGTTGGTTGTGGCGTTTTTGACGCATTCCGACGCAAATTTTGTTCGTTTGCCCATTTGGCCGCGACCACATCACACGTCCGAGGGCCGATTCATGGACTGGACTAAAATCCACCTCTGGTCTTTGTTAATCGAACCCGTTTTCAACTCTTTCACTGCCAGCCTAGTTAAAATGAATGTGCTTTTTGGCTTCTGTATACGTCAATGGCAGTGAATGATTTCAGAATTGTCACCCCCCCTACCCCAAAGATGGACGTCGGACCGTTCCACCCCCGGGATGGACTGCCTAGCTCTGTAAATTAGTGTACATAGCAAGCACAAAACGGAGGCGCGGCCTAATGAACAACCCTGGTCCATGACCAAACTATGCACTTACGTCTTACGTCGACCATCACCAAAGTATAAAAAAAACATCACATGTACAAGCTTAATATCATTTCCAAGAGTTAGTCTTTCCTAAATCATCATTTTGTAATTCAAGGAATCTACATCTGTTAAATGCAATGTTTAGAAAAGCCCAACGTGGCTCTGTGCTAAAATATGATGGTGCCAGCCGTTTCTTTTTACTTCCACTCTAGAGCAAATTCCCAAGCAAGCATAAGTGTCAGCATAGCAACCAGTAAATGCCAGTAAGATTTGCAGCATCTTCAATAAACATTTGGCTGAAAAACCCTGTCGATATTTTATAGTCAACCGAGAACCACCAAATGATTACATTTCAACACGTGCATAATTCTTTCTCGTGGTATAATTCTCACAGTGACACTGATTGTAATCTGCTCTGATTGGAGCCAGTCACAATGCAAAGAATTACATTGCATGCAGAACGAAGCAGTATGTGAAGTTCAAAGGCTTTACATACTTTATCACATCACTAGAAGTGCTCTGAATTCTTCGTGTCACCAGTGCATGTTTAACATCATGTTTGAGCGGTCTTTGTTCCAATGCCGTCAAACATGATGAATTATGACTGGCTCAGTCTTCCTAACTTACTTAACACATTTATCTCCCTGTGAGGGAGAGAGAGAGAGCTGAGTTAGGTGGGCGTCTGGCGGGTTACAAATAGCGCATGCAGAGAGCCATGCTGATAAGCTACAAGCGAAGATAGAAATGGGAGGAAGGGAGAGAGCCATGAGCAGATGAAAGACCGGGACGCAAGCAATGTGAGTTAACCTCAGCGCAAGACCGAGACAGCCACTCCCCGCCGTCACGGAACCTTCCGGAGCTCAGCCGAACTGCGCTGGATGCTTCGACTATGGGGTGTTTCCCTCAATAGCAGCTTTCCCACAGGCTCTTGTCACGGAGCCCCGAGTGCGCAGGAGCCTGTTGCCTGGTTACCTGACTGCTGTTGCGGCTGCAGCGAGAAAGCCAGGACGGAATGAACTGTGTTTGTTGACTGGCGCCGCCGCCATGGGAAAAGCAACGCGGACTCTTTCGACGGCTCGCTCGCTTTCTCACTTATCGGCTGACTTGCTGACATGGCACGTATAAATAAGTAAGGAATCCCCTTGATGCAGTGGCTTTTCCTCAATTCTGCAGGACAGGGTGACTGGAACCAAGCTATGGCCAAGAGGATGACGATTTGGTAAAATTTACCTGGGATGCCAACCGCAAATATACGAACAAAGGGTTCCATCTAAGACAGGGAGGCATTTTGGTGCCAGGGAAAGGTTTGTAGACTATTAGAAGCAGAAGCTTTTCAGGGGAGAGGCTGGTGTGGCTTTAGAAAAGAGAGAAGTGGAAAGTATCGGTGAACAAACCTGCGTGCGGAGTCATGCAGGTCCAGTCTTCTGGTCCACATTGTAAATCCTCCATTTTCGTCCTCAATGAAAGATGTATGCTGGCATCCAAAATGGAAATCCATCGGTAGGTAGCTATTCTCTTGCTCAATATAGTTGAAGACATTCACTCTTTTCTCTACTGTTGCACTTGAAGTGCTCCCTTTGGATTAGAGCGCGCAAACAGCTGGCTCGAGCTTCTTGAATGGACGTCTGAGACTCATACCTCAAACTTACCATCAACGTGATCTGCTAAGACGGTCATCGTTGCTGTTTTTAGAGGAGCAATTAAAAACAGTTTTCAGAATTTCATCAAAGCATTGCATTGATATTTAACTTTAGAATCAGTGTAACAAATAGTTGAATTGCTAAGGCTGGGTACATTCATAAAGACAATTGGCTGTTTTTTCCCCACTAAAGATGTAATCTGTCTGAGGTTTATTTGCCCAATTGTCGGGTCCAAAATGGTTTGGGCCAACAATCTAAAAAAATTAGTTCAATATTTCCGATCAAAAATATTCATGTGTGGGGAAAGCCGACAGCTCTTGGAGTCAATGAGTCTTTGAACAGTAACGTGAATGGAATGTAACCAATCAAAGAAGCACTAGAATTAACGTGATGGTAAATAAAACAAAATATGTCCTAGCATCGTTAAGTATTGTTGTAAAACATGATGAGTACTGTGTATACTGTATTTTTGTTCCCCCAAAATTGATTTTTCACCTGTGTGTAAGCTTCAATGCATTTTTATTGGCTCCAATTTGCGACATTGCCTCATCGTGCAACTGTGTTACATTTTTTTGAATCGTCACAAAACCAGTAAACGGCCTCCCGTGAAATCTTGTGGCAGAACCCGCACTCTGCACGAGTGTCTGGTGGAGTCCTGCCGGATCGCCCAGTGTGTGGCTGCTTGTGATAGACCGATATGCTTTTTTCAGGTCCGACACGGATTATTCGCAGTCATGGAGGCCGATAACCGATATTTGAAGCCGATATTCATTGGTTGAAAAAAGGAGTAAATGGTTTCAAAATTTTGAAAAATAAAAACTCCAAAACTTGACTTAGTTTAATGCCTTTAAGCACATGTGTATTAAACAGCTTTAGTGATTTACAACATGTAAAAGATTTTTTAGATGTTAGAAAGTTTCAAAAGTCAAACAAAAAGTGCACATAGCTCCCAGGCTCAGCTGCACGTCTTATAGTTTCATGAAAACAAACATGCCTTTAAGGTTTACTACAGAAAATTGTTTTCTATTAGTTGTGAGATGTAGTCGACTGACATTTATTCAGATTTAGGCAAAGTCTGTTGTAGTGCGTGTGACTCCAGGTGAAAAACCAAACAGCCAAAAACAACCAGCTTTTAATTTATCGGCCTTGAAGGTTAAAAAATGCCAAATATCGGCCCCGATAATCAGCCTGGCCAATAATTGGTCTATCACTAGTGGCCGCCCTTAGTTTGTTCTTCGTTTTCATTTTCGAGCTGGACCAGGGTAGGCGTGTGAGTAATACGTTTGAAGGACAGTTCTTGAGGACAGTATTTGCTGTGCATACGTTTCAATTGGTTGATTCGCGTCCGTTTTAACAATACACTCAGGACAAAACATGGGATCATTTCTGAGTTCAAATTCAAATAATTGACATAACTGACTCTGATTTTGGTTAAAAAAAAAGATAACTCAGTTCAAACAGAATGTATCATATTGTGAACCTGATGCATCTATGATAACCACATCGGTCTTCTCAAGGTACACAAAAATAAAAATGCTTCAAATCAGTCATTTATAAACGCAGTCAATTTAATGATTGACACACGGAACTCTCGAATTATCTTTTTGCTCTGCATCTGGGCTGTTAACAGTGGGGAATCCTTTTTTCCCTAGTGTCTGAACTGTCAGAGCTTGCAAGTCTCCGAGCTTCGCGAGGATTTCCCTTCTCTTCTGTGTAGTGCTGCCAGTAGCCCGAAGGCTTGGTTAAGCTACAGCTCACCTACATTGCCAATTTTCACATTTAGCAGCCGCAACATATGACACTTCTTTCTTTTTAAGAAGATACAGTTTCATAACATGACAGAAACAAATCAATCTTGTTTGGCTGACATGCATGGTATGACTACTGGGACTGAACATTCCCTGGGCAAAAAAAAAGTCTTATTCAGTGGAAATGGATGTTAGCTGTAAAGGCTTCAACCTGAAAATCTTGAGTACCAGTAGGCTGGTAAATTTTTCACACAAAAGGCTTTTTATTTAAAATGAATATTTCTGACTGACTGCAAAACAAAAACTTAAAAAGGAAAATTAGAATTGCAATTAAATTGGTTAAGGTGTATTTAGGTTATTCGCTCTCTAAAGAGCATGCTGTCATTTCTGGGACCTTTTTTTTTTCTTTTATGAAAACAAACTTTGTGTTTTAGTAATAGACCGATATGCTTTTTTCAGGGCCGATACCTATACTGATTATTAGAAGTCATGAAGGCTGATAACCGATATTTAAAGCCGATTCATTTGTTGGAAAAAAAGGAGATAAAATGGTGTAAATGTTTTTTTTTTTTTTTTCAAAAACAGCAACTCCAAAACTTCATTTAGATTAATTGCCTTTAAGCACATTTATTCATCAACTTAAGTGACATGTTAAAGCTTTTTTAGATTTTAGAAAATAGACAATATAGTATTAAAAGTCTAACAAAAAGTGCAAGGAGCTCCCGAGTTCAGTTGCATGTCCTATAGTTAAATGAGAACAAACATTTCTTTAAAGATTACTACGGCAAATTGTTTTGTTATATTTGTTGTGAGTTGTAGTAGACGAACATTTATTAAAATTTCGGCAAAGCCTGTTGCCTTCCGTAGTGTGTGTGACTCGAGGCAAAAAAGCAAACGGGCAACTTCCTGCTGATTGGCTGCTACAAGGAACAAATCAGATGGTGATGTGGGCAGACCAATCTGCTTTTGCAGGCAGGGCCACCAGCACAGCACAGCAAAGAGAGAAAGAGAAGTGTTCTGCAGCGAGCCAAAATAATCCATCTTTTAATTTATCGGCCGTGAAAGTTAAAAAAAAATGCAGATGTCGATAATCGGCAAAATGGCAAATATTCGCCCCAATAATCGGCCCAAGCGATAATCAATCCGTCAGTATACTGTGTTTGTCGACGTCAGAGTGAGAAGACTTTGTTTGCCAACAGGGTTTTAAGGCACATTTATTAAAATTCCACCACAAATATCGCACCTAACTTAAAAGAATCTTCAAACCCATTGCTCTGTTTACATTTGAACTAAAGTGAACAACCAGGCTACCGAGCCTCGCTTAGCATAAGGTGCTTTTCCATTCCAGGTTTCAGAACAGCCATCAATCAATCAAGGCGGGATCAAATGAACTGTGCAAGCCTCCACTGCACACTCGCAGTATCAATCAGATGGCACTGACTCTGCGGCCCTCCTTGGCCTGCGCTCTATAACCAGGTTGGATATAGTTCTGAGGATCAGTTTCATTGTTGCAGCCAAGCCGCGAAGAAGTGTCATAGAAAGGATTTTGCATGTGGTGTAGGTTTTCTCCAAATTTTCCAGATTCTTCATGCACAGCATAAACATGCATTTGAGGTTAATTGAAGGCAGAATTTTCCATTGGTGGAAGTAGTTGCTCATTTACTGGATATGCACCCTGAAATTGATTGGCGACCTGTCCAGGGCTATCCCATTACTTCCATTAAAGCCTTTAACTTTGTCTTCCCTCCTCCCCCTTTAACTTGTTTGGGGAGATGAAAACAAAGGGTGGGAAAACAATCCCTCTAGGAAATGGGAATGGACTAGAGCCGCTATGTCATCACGTCGAGCCGCGTGCCAAACGTTTCAAAAGCCTAGGTTGTGTCGTAAGCAGACGCGACATTACTTCTAACTACATTACATTATTGATTACACAGCAAAACAATGAAAAACGGACGGCAAACAATTCAGAAGCAGCCTAGCGTAGATGCTATTAGTCCAGACCACGTGCCAGTGAGCGTTAAGCCACAACTTTTAAAATAACCTACAAATATCTAATGAAATCTCAAGTGTTATTGGTATGAAAATCAATTTGTCACACAACATTCAGAAGCAACAGGAATGTAGTACTTGGCTTCTAGCACTGTTGTTTGGTCTGACAGCAGAAAACGTTTCAACCCACAACTCAAAACACGTCATTGTAGCGAAGTATAGAACTTACATTTACATTTATGTGTTTATCCGCTTCTTCTTGGTTATTGAGAACATTTCTGCAGACTCTGTATTTGTTGCCAAGGGGTCACTCGTAGAATCTTGGGAGGTCGGGTTTGTCTTCGTGCTGAAGGGCCATACGCCCCTTGTCTGTGACCTTACCCCTAAAGTTTGCAAAGATTTGGGACACGTCTTGTTCGTCGTAAACGTGCATTTCAAGGGGGAAGGCGAGATGTAAGGGGTGGTTTTGGGATTGGGCCTGTGTACACATTATGCAGGTAGCGAGTTTCAAAGATGGAGGAGGTCAGTGGTGTATGTTGGGGTCAAGGCATGGGGAATTTATATGTACTGTGACAAGTCTGAAGAGAATGCCCCGCTTATTTGGGGTCCAGTGAATGTGAATTGTGGTGTGCGTGACGAGCTGCCCGAGTTTTGAGTAGATGTGAGGCCCGGGAAGCAGAGTTCTGGACAGACTAGGGTAGGTCCAAGACTTTTTTGCAGATGTCCTGATGGAAAGTTGTTGGGATGTCGATGAGGGTAGGTAATGGTGGAAAAGTAAATGCCACTTTGCATTTAGCATACAAATAGGAGGTCGCTCACCATTTCACCGATTTGTTTATGAGCCTCCCAGGGAAGTTGACCTCATTTACCGTTTCAATCAGGCAATTCACTTGTTCATTTGAAGGCATTAATTGTTGGTTCCCGCAAGTCCTACACGAGGAGTGCAGTCTAATCCAGTCCAGACCTGCTCTCTTGTCAATGCGCTCCCTGTCCCTGTGTGAATGATAATGTGATTAAACATCTTGTTAAATGTGCCAGTCTCCCACTTAACACACGACCTGCACTCTGAACCCCGGCAACACCCTACCGATCTTCTACGACTGTGCATGGTGCCACTGCATCGTTAACTGTGACCTGACACATTTGCGTGCTTGCTACTGGAGTCAGGGGCTATTGGACTTAGAGAAAATGTGTATATGTGTATGTGTATAATGTGACACCATTTGAGCCAATCAAAGCCGGTCATCACAGTCTCTACAAAGATTCTGCTGAAAACAAGAGTACTCCGGCTCACACATAGAGAGTCAATGGACTCTTCTCTGAGAACATCCCCCCCTCTCGGGAACAAACGCATGAGACGGTGATCAGCCAAACGAGCGCATGTCTGTGACGGTCTGTGAGATTCATCAGCACTTGACCCTGTTAGTGATGATTACACTGGCGGATGAAAATCCATTCGTCAGTGATGGGCTGACCGACTGGTTCGTCATTCTGACGGAATGCCCAACTCTGCTAACCAGATGAACCGATGTCCAATAACTGCTTCTATGATTGCAGACATCATTGGGTTCTCTTCTTCCAGTTCTTTTCGTATTTGGGATGTTGGTCCAACATTTTTAAACTCTTATAAGCACATCAGTTTGAAGCTCGGATGTGACGATTTCTAAATGAATATTTAATCATTTTTCTGCTGTTTTATAACTTTTACTACACCCCTCAACACATTCTCTCACACCAATAAGTCATAAGCCATACTTTTTATTGCTTGACAAAGTGCTATGTTAGTCAGCGAAAGGTCACAGGTTTGTTGCGGGGATTCTGACTTTGCACTATGGGAGGCAATTACATCAGTGTTACTTCCCGTGGAAAAGGGCAGTCATTCAATGCGGTGAAACTCTGGAAAACCACATGTGGATCCTTCCTCTGGGGAGCTACTTCTTCATTGAGCTAATGGTTTCTGTAAGTGACTTGCTACAACTAATTGAATCCAGGAGGGTTGCGTGTATTCTACCCATTAAACAAGCTCAGCGCAAACAAGATGAGTTGATGGTCCAGGTAATTAAAAGACTATGCTATCTTCCACAATTACTTAAATTAGATGATTAATTAACAATATCATCCTTGTCGAACTAGAATGATGGTTTTTGTTGGGAACAGCCTCCGTGGACCCTCGTACGAAAGAAAACTATTAATTGAGTACCGTCATTTTGTAAAAAATACAATGCAACAGACAGTTTTCCGGAATAATTAAAAAAACTGTTGTGGCTGACGACCTTTTTAATTTATTAGTTTTTTTTTTTTTTTTAATCACATGACTCCAGAAGAATGGCAGATTTTTTGGGGGGGTTGTTTTTTTCAGTTACAAATGGATAACTCGTAAGTTGCTGGTATCGGGTGTTACATTTAGGCCTTTTCAACTTTCATCAAGGGCTGCGTGTTGTCCTGCTGCACATACTCCTTCCCACACCATCGATGTGCATTTTGCACAGATAATCTCAGTCACTATATTTAGCCCCTTGTGTTGATGGCTGCTTTGTCACACCTGAGGTGTTTTTCCCGCTATCACGCCACGTGTCGGTTCTCTGCTCCCTGCTCAGTCTTTTTTTTTCTTCTACCTTCTGGTTGAGATGAGTCATACTTATGGTCACAGGGTATTTTCTCATGGCATCAGAAAATGTTTCAATGGATTAAAAAAATAGTAACCCTTGTGTCCTTTGTGGTAAAATCAATATTCAGTGGATATTGAAAGTCTAAGCATGCTGATCAAATGGAGAGATTTTGTGATATAAAAGTGACCAAGATAAGATATTTCAAACCTTTTTGACCATTGTGACATACAACTCAATTGGGAAAAAAACTACCACAATTTTTAAAGAGCATTTGATTAAATAAAGTTCTGATCTTCTAGTGGACTTTTATTTTATTTTCTGCTTTCTAACAGAAGCCTGAAGGTGTTGTACTAACACTGACTGGTATTTAAAACCAATCCATAGTTCCTTTAATCTTGATTTAGTCTCCAGTTGCATCTGAAGAAAAGCTGCCTCAAAGCATGATGCTGCCCTCAATTTACTTCACAGTAGGAGTGGTGTTCTTTTGGGATGAGCATTTTGTCAACATTGAAAAAACCATTTGACCAAATGGGAAATTATTGCAAGCTAATTAACACTTGTTGCTGGCCAGAAATGCCAGCAACTCCTTTAGTGTTGCTGTCGGCCTCTTGGCCGCCTTGTTTTCTTCCCGTCATCCAGATCTTAGTACTGTCATTGATGTGGCATATTTTCTCCACATAACGTTGTGACTGTCTTCAGTGTGTTCCATGGTATAATCAATATCTGGGAAAGTCTTTGTACCTTTGTCTTGATTGAGCAGTGCCAGGAAAAGCTTACTAGAACATCTGAACTTTATGTGAGGTTAATCCATTGAATGGTGCCAGGTGTGTGATTACTTCCATTTTACATGTTTGAAAAAGTTTGAAAAATAATCTAACTGGAGTTTTTTTTTCCACTCGAGATTGGGATCTAATGTAATTATTTTTGGGGGAGAAGTATTTTTTTTAACGGGCAGGTCAAATAAAAACAAAAAAGTCAAATATGTTCTATGTACCCCCATTAGACTAAAAACAGTATCCTAATTAATATTATGTTTATGAAATATGAATCAAGATGCAAAATACACCATTTTTTATCCATCTTGGGAGGTGGCCATTTTGCCACTTGCTGTCGACTGAAAATGACATCACAGTGCCCAAGGGCTCAGTTGCAATCATCACGTGACCAAACCTGGAAAACAGAGAGCTGTGATTAATTGTTACCAAAAGCAATATTATTCAGATTGCCGTGTTCAGGGGTCGCATAGAACATATTGGAAATAAATTTAACAAATGAGCAATAAATAAATCTGCATTACAATAAACAATATCAGATTTTGTATTTTATTTTGTTCTTATAGGTTAGCCTACTTAAGTAACGGAAAATGAACCAGGAATTAATATACAAGACAGTTTATTAATGTACATCAAATTCGTACAAATCTCGTTGCACACTTGAGTACAATGACAATAAAGGGATTTCTAATTTCTCTCTCATTTGTTTGGCACTACAGGTCACAGAAATGGAGAAAAAGTTTTGTAATTATTTATCTTAGTGTTATTTCTCCATGTGGATTTTATATCCACTGAATTTGTATAACAGTTTTTATTTTTGCCAAATTTCCTGCTCATAATGATAACATTTCTCTTTAGGGGGACAGCATACATTATCCAAACTTTTTTTTTTGCGCACCTAATCATTGATAGCGCAATAAGAATTTGATGCATAATTGTAATGTTTTTGCTCCAACCCTGAAACAGTCCGAGGTACGCTGAGGATAAAGGAGCTCAAGGCTCATTTGAAATATGTGCAGCTGGGTTTGGATACAGGCAATGAGTGTCAGAACGGCAAGCGCCCCAGGGAGTTAACTGGAAAAGGTTTAGCCGCAAAAGAGGAAGGATGCAGATGTATCCAGGACCCTCCCTAGAGCTCCTCTGTTTT
The DNA here is from genome assembly GCF_059441095.1 of Idiotropiscis lumnitzeri. NCBI lineage: Eukaryota > Metazoa > Chordata > Actinopteri > Syngnathiformes > Syngnathidae > Idiotropiscis > Idiotropiscis lumnitzeri. The sequence continues at coordinate 10,970,079 of NC_142411.1, forward strand.
TACACTCCTTCCCCTTCGCCAAACCCAACTGCACTTCTGCTTTAATAACCCTTCAGCTCCATCCTCACCCTCAATTTGCTTCCTTCACTTTTCATTCTCTTAGATCGTCAACCCTCATAAAAGATACTCCCCACTGATTTACAGCCAAAATGGCGAAAAGATTTAACCCGAGACCTTCCGAGTAGCTCCAGTTTATGATCGGCAATGCTAAAATTATGCAAAATAAGTCAAAAGTCAGTGACTCGGCTTTAACGACATTGTTTGTGGCATTAAACATATATATATGTATGTATGTACACGTGGAGATATATATATATATATATATATATATATATGTATGTATATATGTATGTATATATGTTTGTATATATGTATATATATATATATGTATATATATATATATATGTATATATATATATGTATATATATATGTATATATATGTATATATACATATACATATATATATGTGTGTGTATATATATATATGTGTGTGTATGTATGTGTGTATATATATGTGTGTGTATATATATATATGTGTATATGTATTTTTTTATTGCTTTTATTTTAGTGTATTATTAATTCTCTGGTTGTTTTTGGTTACATTTAAAGTTGCGTTTTGGTTATTGACTAATTGCAATATTTATGAAATCAAGGAATAATCGTTTGTGCAATATCAATCTGAAATAATTGTGATTTTTATTTATTTTTTTCCTCTATAATCTCCCAGGCAACAAACACTAACCTGCTCTGAGAGTCTGTCCCGCCCTGACTAATCCTGGCATATGACATCATGGCGTTGAATTCCCTGGAATGACTTCGTTTCTCTTTGAAGTCGGAAACCATTCACAGACCCTCATTAACATTAATGAAGAAGAGGAACTTATTCTCATCTTCCATTACCATTTGCATTTGCTATTCTGCTCTGATTCATACATAGTGTTTTTCTCTATGTGTCCCTCTGTTCGGTCACTGACCTTTAAAGAGGAAAATAATGGCAAGCAATTTATGATTTTAGGGAGTTTGACATCAACAGTAAAACTTACAAAAATGATTAAAACTAAAATTAAAACCCTTAGTTGTTACGATACTGTTCATCCCATTTTTATAATCCTAATTTCTAATGTCAACAAATGAAAGTTATATTCTTTTGTCACAAATGAGAGGACGTTCATTCATTATAATGTGAAAGTGGTGAATCGCATTAAATGGAATTTCATTCAAATGTACTTTTGGCATCTAATCCATACACTACGGCACGGTGTGCAAAGAACAAACTACAGTTCGTTGTATGCTGTTATGTATGTTTAAGAGGTAAAACCCCCACAATGTGGAAACTCCCGAACAGTAAGGCACATAACATTTTGTGGCGCTGTGGTTTAGATAATGTGATGCAAATCAGCTCTCGTCTCTTCATCTCCAATTTCTTCCCTTCCTATCTAAATCAGCAAATTTGACATAATTTATTCCCACTCAGACATAATTGTCTGACGTGCCGTTTTGATTGCGGTGTAATAACAACCTAACCGCAGTGGAGGCCTAATCAGATTTAAGTGGGCATACATTATGCTGCAACTGTAGCAGCTCTTGGGATTTCTGCACACAGTACAAGTAATACGGTGCTTTTTTTTTTTCACTGCTGCTCAATTTACGTAGTTAAATCTACAGTGGAAGCTTTGGTACGGAGGTTGTGCAATTTCTAATCCAACCACAGTTTTTTTGGGGAAAAATATGCCTTTTAAATTGCGCACAGATGCACTGCGGTGTTAAGAAAATATGAGAACATTTAAATAAAATAAAATGCAGCTTTTTTATGTGCAATAAATACAAAAGCTGTATACAGTTGAGTCTGCTGTTGGAATGTAGCACCTTAAGCGATGTGCAAATGCGTTAGTGAAAAAGTTGAAGTTGAATGCATTTGTATGTTTCGGAGTTGTTTCAGATGAACAAATTGTGTGTGCGCATTAAGTCTGGTTTCAGCTCTGACAGTCATACATTGTGTGTGGGGTCTGAACAGAAAAGGTAGAGAAAAGGACTCTGCTGCTGGGCACCAATGGGTTTCAAGTGGGCAATAATCTGAAATTGAAAAAAGCAGAGCTGAATGTTTCTTTCTCAGTAAAACAACGCATAAAACATTGGGCTCTATTTTCGTAAACAGGCGCACATTCACTTTGCGTAATAATGGGTGTATCTTCATTTTCGTGCTGGGGGCAAGTCTACTTTACGGCGTTTGGAAATTTGGCAGACCACGTCGAACCTTTCTGGGCATTCCAGCAGACTGGGGTCATTTCTTTTACTTGCCCCTGGCTCAGAAAGTCAACTAGACTAAGTATAAGCAGGTCTAAGTTGTGGCGCTGGTGGTGGAACGCGATTTTGGTGAATTTGAAGGCGCAGCGTTGGGCTGAATGATTAATTGCATTTGCAAAAGCGCAATTTTGTAATCGCAAAGGCTGCGGTTTAAATGGTCATTACTTTTTATTGTCTTTGGAGGGGAAGGGGGGGGATTCACAGAATGCTAAACTAACACTGCCGCGCAGGCTTTCAACTTTCTAACATGCTTGATCCTTTTCACCTCTCAAAAACTTCCCAGGTGTGTGGGGGAAAAAAACTCTGTACTTGTGTTGTTTATGTTGTGATGTTGAGGCTACCGTCCGTCATACGTCGGAAAATGTGTGTGAGCAAGTATCTGTCGTGGCGGTTGGATATGTGTCACCGTTGTAAGAGTTGAGCCACGACAAATATCCGTGCGAGGGGTTGGAGGCTTCACTTATCTCACGATTTGATTCAAATCACAATACTTGTGTGACCATTAGCTTTATATCCCTATTATTAAAAAAAAAAAATCGAAACACCTTATACCTCTAATTTTAGTAAATAAACTGTCTTTATAAATAATTAATACTTCATTTGCCTTTACCGCAATATTGTATAATGTGTAACAGATTGGATATTGTTTGTTGTAGTGAAGATTAATTGTTGAAAAATACTTTCGAAAAGAAGCTTGAAAAAAAAAAATCCCAACTCATATCGGAATCGCAATTTTTAGGAAAAAGTATCGCAATTAGATTATTTTTTTTGTCATTGTTCAGAGTGCAACTCTATACGACCTTGCAATTGTAATTTGTGCAATAACTCATTTTTTAAATAAAATTTTTAATTATTTATTTATAACCACTCCTGCCAAAAACTAAATAGTCCTTGAATATTAAAATGACGGTTTCTGTTTTTATGTCACTTTTTCCTTTAGCGAACAGAGTATCTGCCAGGCACGAGCTGCTGTTATGGTGTACGACGATGCCAATAAGAAGTGGGTACCAGCGGGCGGCTCGACCGGCTTCAGCAGAGTCCACATTTACCACCACACAGGAAACAATGCCTTCCGTGTAGTGGGGCGCAAGATCCAAGATCATCAGGTCAGTGCGTGTCTATTGCAACAACAAGGTGCAGATATTTGTCTTATTTTGTGAGATGTCAAAAACAACCTATTCTTGTCAAAGGGCACTTTTAACGACATTTTTAAAAACCTTTTTGTATCACTGGCTATTTGAGGAAAAAAAATAAAAGCTTCTGCGCTTAAAGTACACTTTGAGTCCATGAAAACACAATTCTGAAAGTTTTTGAAAAAAAAAAAAGAATGTTTACCAAATATGGTGCACTGAAGTGTTCTGTAGCCTAGAGTTTTATAATTGTTGCTGTATGACTCCGCTGTTTGGGAATTCTGTGGTAAGCACCAACTCTGACAACACTACCAAGTTTTGATACTGCATTTTCTTTTCAAGATGAGTTGCATTATATATTATCCTAATTAATAATAATTTTAAGGATAATTTCTTTTCAATTCTTGTACTTCCATCTACTCATAAAAGTGTTGAAATGTTGTTTCTTCTGTGGATATTTTTCTCTCCAAACCTTGTGCTGTTGCTTACTTTTTTTTTCATTATTTTTTTAAAATCTCGACCAACCTTGGGGTCCCTGTTAAATTATCCTCACCACTTTTGGGGAATGCTTTGAATTCCCTCACTCATTAGTCTGAAGACAAGATGACACTGAGATTAAAGGATTTTACTGCACGACACATCTTGTCTGGGTATTAACGCTTTATCAGATCAAAAGAGACAAAATCATGTGTGTGTACATCATCCTCACATTTGATGATGCCAAACTAATACAGCTATAAATATTTCTGTCCAAATATTTCTCGACTGTGAGCATATGGAAATGGAAAACTCACAGGAGTAGCTTGAGGCATTCCTTCATGGCTTTGGGCCAGGACTTTGAAAAACATAATGCTGAAATGGGCTACAGTAGTATCGGTTTACTTTTCACTCGGCAGGTACTGGTTTTCTTTATTTGAAATGACAGTAGGACAGCTGTGTTTATCATTTGCTTTTTTTTTTACCCAAAGAATATGTTGTCACGTATGCATTACCAAACCTATACCTGAGTGCATATTTACTGCCATTTGTTTTATGTCCTAAAAGTGTTCTGACGAATGTGTCAATAATTCTCTTTTGTGCGACACTCCAGGTGGTGATCAACTGTGCCATTCCCAAGGGGCTTAAGTACAACCAGGCCACACAGACCTTCCACCAATGGCGAGATGCTCGGCAGGTCTATGGGCTGAACTTTGGCAGCAAGGAGGATGCCAACGTATTTGCCAGTGCCATGATGCATGCCCTGGAGGTGCTGAACTCCCAAGAGACAGGTAGCGTTGTCGATCAGCTTTTTGTTCCTTGTTTCCTGGTATGGTGGTAATAGTTGTTCCAATTGGGCCCAATTACAACATTTTTAATTGTCCTGGGATTTTGTCTTTATGATCCGAAGCCTAGGAAATTTAGTACATCACAAAATATTTGTTAGTGTGCTGGTTTAAAAGGGAAAACCAATGCCAAACCAGTACCTGTTATATGATGTAGATGTTACAAAAACATTCAAATCGTCTACATATGAAAATAAAACAAATCATTGAATAGAGATTTGTGATCAAATCAGTCCGACTTAAAAAAAAATGAAAATAAAAAAATAACCATGATTTTAAGCATAATTTATTAAGTTTGAATAGAATCTGGTTCAATGTGGTCCCACATTATCCACTCACAAATAACTAAAATCATGCCATGTAATAAAACACAAAACAATTTGAAGTCACCTGACCTCTGAAACGCACAAAACAGCCTCTTTTAAGGGGCTTGGAACCCACGCCCATACTTGGACTTCCTGAATAGGGCTGTCTGTGTGTCGTCTGCAGCGGCACGTCCATGATGAGCGTGAGTCTATGTGTGTGCTTCAAACTATAGTAGAACAACTGAGTTTGCGCCCTCAGTCGCGCTCATGAAATTTTTCCGAAAGTGGGAATACTGTGTTGTCCTGTATGTAGATTTAACTGTCGTGGAAATGAAGGAATGTTTGTGGAAATGTAATGTGTGTGCATAGTGTGCGCCAGCGTCGCCATGTCCTCCAATACCTCACACTTCAAACACCAAATCCATTTGAATGTGACGTTGCAGCACTGTTTGAATTTGCTATATTTGCTTGCAAGTTTGCTCGATATAGTGGTGAGCATTAATGTGATGGGTCATGTCAATAAATTGGAAGGCAACTGTGTAACTGGTTCTGTAATATTATATCTCGTGTTTAAAAATATTCACAACATGGGATGACCTCATGGTAAGAGCCTGCTGTTCAGACTGCGGTATTCATAGCTGTGGTCCAGTAAATGATGTTACAAATATTCCCTGACTGCAACCTTGGTGGTACATATTGGCCTCAGTTTATGACTCATGCGCTCATTAGATAGTCTCATCCTCTGGCAGCATACAGTTTGTGAATTTGTCGTCAAGCTGGAATGAATAAAGAGGCAGGTGAGGGGAAAAGGGACCTTCGTGCAGATCTTTAAATATGCCCTTGTGTTCTGATTTCAACTCAGAGACAGTTGAAGATGATTTTCTTTTTTGGCCTAAAATCCAACAAAGCTAAAATAGACCATGTACCGTGATTGCAGCGGCAGAGGCTGCTCCCCATGACCCGCCGTGCCAGGCAACCTCTTGTCGTTATTCTGCCCATCAATCCTTTCTACAGCGAGTCTCATCACAATATAATATATGCATGGAACTTACTTACAGATTCAGATATTTTTCCCATATACAGTATGCACTTGAGATGTAGCATAATTCCTAAATACCGTATTTTCCGGACTATAAGCCGCTACTTTTTTTCTAGATTTTGAACCATGCGGCTAATACAATGGTGCAGCTTGTCTGTGGCTTTTTCTTTCACCGGTAGCGGTGCTCTATAGTTCAGAAAATACTCTAAATAAATCGTTGTTACCGTGTTAAAAGGCACTGTTTTAACAATCTGTTTATGTACCTTGTACAAAAATCGTTCTGTACATGCAATAAACTAATTTTTTTCAACATGGAAAACTGCGGCTCGTCTCCTGGTGCGGCTTGAATATCCTTTTTTTGTTTGTTTTTCCCCGCAAAGAAGAGTTGCTGCGGTTTATATACAGATGCACCTTATAGTCTGGAAAGTACGGTACACGTCTCAAACGATTGTATCAATGTCACTAAAAATGGTTTGAAATAAGGTTTGAAAACGGTTTATTATATGGGCGCTCCAACGTGATCGGAAAGGAATGACTTGAGTTTTTTTGGCGGGGATTTTTCTGTTGCTTGTTGCTTGCTCGGAATTATTGAAATGATCTTGACAAACAGAATTAAAAATGTTAGTTCTGTTCTCTTGGGCTTTTGGAGACAGATGTAGCAGAGTTTAGTCTCCATGTCCAAATCTGACGAGTTACTAAGCAGGGATCATTATTTATTTCGGGTTCCTTCACGGTCTGTGACAGCAGTACTCCTTTTAGCAATCCATCTTTTTGTGGAAGGGGAGGGGTTGAAATCGGAGTCAGCTTCAAGCCCATAGAAACTGCCTACTCGTTTTATTTTACAGGTCATGTGCTTGAAACGCGGCGTAAACATTTTTAGAGTTTGCATCATGATAGCATGTGAGCAAACTCATATTAGAAGAATCCCACTCCCCCCTTCGGTCTGCCCTATTTTTTTTTTTTTAAGTCACAGGCTTCAATACCCCAACGTGGCAGACTACACACTGCAAGATTGCTGGAGAACAGCGCGTAGGGACTGGAAGAAGAAAGAAAATGAAGTAGTTTGAAGACAGAATCAAATAAGTGTGAAAAAGATGTCGCTAGGCTAGCAGACAGTGAGATCTGTGTACCAGAATTAGCAAGATAACAAGGTTGAGAGATGGAGTGAGACAAGTCAGCGACCAGTCGACCATTTTTCATTTGATTTAGCGTAACGGTTCCTAAAACTCTGGTCATGCCTGCTGTAGCAAGAGTTCAGAGATTCTCAGAGGACCATCAAAAGATTAGTCGTGCTCAAATCTACCTCAGAAGTGAGTAAAAGTGGTTTGCTTTGCTTGCGAATAGACTTGACTCAGTTGCTTCTATTCATGTGTGTTAATGAGTGACAATGTAAGTTGATCTTGCCGAAGTGGCCTCAAAGCAGAAATTCTGACTTTTTTTGCGAGTGAAAGACCCCAAACACAACAAGGTGGTTGCTGATCTTTTTATTTATATAATTTATACTTATTTTGAAGCTTCAGAATACTAATACCATCCACATGTGAGGCACAGATACGATTTTTGTCCACTCGGGGTCGTCAGCCTCACGTTCGACACTGGAGTATCTGTGACGTTATGCATGTGTGCGCCTTTAAAAGGTGTTCCTGGCCTGTTTAATGAAGTGAATGTCTGTATATGAAAATGTAGAATTGGCCTTAGTTAGCTAATTGGTGATGGTGTCAGTTGAGGCCATCAGCAGGTCATCTTAAAATGTGCTTGTGCTTACGGTAGAATATATATATAATTTTTACTGTTTGGTCCGTCAAGCAATTGAAAGTGCGCAAGTGGCTACTTCTATGTTCCCTCTTTCCTAACTACCTGTGGGGAGATAACAGTTAATTCTCACTGGCGTTGGTAGGCTATATTTAATTAGCAATTAGCATTACTTTACCATAGACATGCTGTTGTCTAACTTAAGCAAATTACAGTTTGCAAAAGGCACATTACACTACATTGTCTTTTATCAGGTGTGAAATGATCCCAAACTTTGGACACTCTCTGTCTTTAAAGCACTCTTTCCTCCTTGTCTGTGCTTATTGCTGTGAGGCCGCATTCACAGCCTGTATGGAAAAATAATCACAGCAAAATACTGCCATATACGGAGTAATCCATGAGACAAAAAAATAAATAAATAAAAAATTCACGTTCCAGTGAATGAGTGAGATATGAACCGGGATATCATGAAGGGATGGTTATGCAAAGAAGAAGAAAACATTCGTAGACGATATTGAAGAAGCTGTTAGCTCTTATTTTTACTTTGGTGAATGACTTGTGAAACATAATCAGTTGCTCTTCCATTTTCTGCTTCCCGATTGGCTCGTCATGAATCTGTTACAAGTCACAGCGCACACACATAAAGATTTGCCAGCGGGAATAATGAACATATTTATCACTCACAGTTGTCCGGACTCTTCCGTTTTCAGAGGGGGGAAATAAAAAAAACCCGGACCACAGTATAATCGCTCGGGATAATCTTTTTGATCCATTCGCTAATTGAGCCTTTGATACTTTGATTTCCATCAGGCAAAATGCTCAAATTTGGCCTGTTTGTTGGTATATATGCAGCAGTGAAATAAAAATGTTGCTCGACCACCTGAAATTTAATACAGTGAAACCCCGGTTATCGCGGTTAATGGGGACCGAGACCACCTGCAAAAACTGAAAATCCGCGAAGTAGCGGCGCCCCTTCCAAAATGCTTAAAAAAACCTATACAGGTATACAGTATACCCCCCTGTATACAGTACACCATATAGAAGACGGGTAGAGAGAGAGAGAGTGAAATTCATGTTATAACAAAAAATACCAAAATATTATTAAAACTTATTATTTTTTTATTCCCCAGCCATTATTTTTGTATTTATTCAATTACTTCTTTTTGTATTTATTTAATTACTTCGACTTTTACCTGCTGGTACGCCGTCCGGTGTGCCCTGTGAAATGAAAGGTGGCATTCTTCATTTATTTATTTATTCATTTATTCATTCATAACTGACAGCCTCGCGCTCCGCTCGTGCCCGGGCGGAAGAGGTGCTCCTCTTCGGCTTAATTGTCACGCACGCCGGACCTGCTCCCCCGAAGCGTGTCTCCGTTCGGTTGAACTCGGTTTCATTTCGCCCCGCTCGTGCCCCGGGCGGAAGGTGCTCCTATTCGGCTTAACTGCCACGCACGCCGGCCGGCCTCCTCCGGAGCTCTCGTGCGGTCCCGAACGGAGCGAAATGTTGCCCCGCTCGTGCCCGGGCGGAAGGTGCTCCTCTTCGGCTTAACTGCCACGCACGCCGGCCGGAGCTCTGGTACGGTCCGAACCGCGCGAAACGTCGCCCCCGATCGTGCCCGGGGGAACGTGCTCTTCTTCGTCCACTCTCCTCTTCGCCCACGCTCTTCTTCGGCGCACGCCGGCCGTCTAACCGCTCCAGCGCCCCGTCGTGCCGCTCGGCGAAACTACAATGCCCCCGCGGAGCGGAGCGAATGGAGAGCACCGATCGTGCCCGGGCAAAAAAGTTTTTAATTTTTCGAATATTTTTTAGACCCGCGAAGCACTGAACCCGTGAAAGGTGAACCGCGAAGTAGCGGTGTGTCACTGTAATAATAATAATAATAATAATAATAATCATAATGATGATGATGATGATGATATAATAATAATACATTCAATTTATACATTACATCAATAGCAGCAATTAAAACCAAACTGCACAAAGAAATAAATGATTTAGAGAAGAGGAAATAGAATGACTTGGTACTGTCATAATGAGTAAATAAAATGCATTTAGTTGACCTGAAAAAATTAAAGATCAATAAGTAGATTAGTATTTTAGTTTTAGTTTTAACGTGATGGGAGAAAGTCCCTAGCTGTACTGAACCCTCGTTTTAAATTTCACTTAATATTGCGACGTCTGTAATTATCCGTATATCCATCCAACCATTTTTATTGCAGCTCGTCCTAATTACAGTTCTCGTGGTCTCACCTAATGTCAGCAGGAGCCTGTCCCAGCTGACATTAGGTGAGAGGAGGGTCACTATAGACTGGTTTCCTTGCACATATGCTAACTATTCAGAATCATATTCACACCTTTAAATAAGTCTTCAATTACCCACAATGCTTGTTTTTGGAATGTGAAAGGAAGCCACAGGAAGGCTTGAATTGAGACCAGGACCTCTCGAATGTGATGCAGATGCACTAAACACGACTAGGTCATATTTTTGGTGTGGTGTTTACTTCCATTCAGAATCTTGGTTGCACAACTTAACTTCCTGGCATTCCATCCAGAATGTAGCTTTTTTTTTTTTTTTGGTCAACCACTAAATACCAAAAAGGTTGCAAAGTAAGAAAGCTGTCACCAGGTCTGTGTTGAGTTATTCTCTTAATTTGGTTTGTATTAGAATTTTAGTTAGAATGTAAACATAGTGTGTTATATACAATGCATAAAAATCCCAAATGATCTTTAGTTTCTGTTTTTACGATTATTTTTTTTTTAAGAAATACTTAGAGTTAGGTGTCCGAGTGAGTGGACATAAAAAAAAAAAAAAATTTAAAAAAATGTGCCATTGCATTTCAATCTGAGAAGTTTCAATTATCAATCAATCAATCAAACCTTTATTTATATACCACTGTTCATACTTTAAAAGCAACACAAATGCTTCACATAGCACCTTTTCACATTTTATTGGCCATACAAGTCATACATGTGTTTAATAAATGAGAAATCATTATGAATAGTAATCCAAGACCTTAGAATGATTCTGTTCACAGCTAATGTTCTGTCAAACTCCTTTTTAGGCAATATCACAGTTGTTATTCGAGACCCTAGTCCCCAGTGTCCTGTGAATTAAATTTGCATTTCAGTTAGTACAGATTTCAAAACGTGTCAAGAGACTGACCGTGGAATTATGTGGTTCATCATCAATTAAAAAAAAATTCCCAGATACTGGCTTTAATAGGATAGGTTTCCGCTCTGAAAATGAAAATGTACTTTGGTCGTGAGTGTCTAGATGGAGAAAACACTTAAAAAATTCAAAACATTATTGTTGATTGTCTCCTTTTTTTCTTCTGGCTCATGTTCTAACCAAACCAGTCAGAGAAAAATGTTTTTTACTGCCATGTGCCCTTAAATGGAAAAAAAAGAAAGAGATTTTGAATTTTCACAATAATCAAATTAACGTTGGAAAAATGAGAAAATGGTCACAGAGGAAGCTAATACTGTTATTACAGTAGTTTTTTAAAATGACGGCAATAAGTCATTTTACAGAGACTCATTTTATTCACAGCTCTAATGTCAAATCTGTGAGTCAAATAAAACACAATTATATTGATAAATTAATAACAGTATAAATTCTTCATGTAAGCATGGCTTTTCTTCAACTTTCTTACCATGGTTCTCCTTTTTCAATAACATCATCTTTCAATATTGTTATGAATTGTCATGAAGAGATTTGCATTCTTTTGGTCATTGCAAGATAATTTTTATTTGTATATTTTTATTTTACCACATAAAATCTTATCCTTGCGGTGAATATTTATGTGAGTCTATTGTTTAGCCCCATGTTATCAAACCCTCTGCCCTAACGTCGCAGTAACAGTCTTTACACAAACCACGATTGGCCATCAAATCGGTCGTCACACTTGTCTGACATCTGAAACTTGGATTTCGTTTTTGCAGGCTGTGCCACTTGCTCTGCGATTAGCGTTATAGTTCTCACGTCACGTAGATATTCTTGTCGATATTCTCACCAGGCAGATGGAATCAAATGTCTTCCATATGGTGTCGTTATAGCTTAGCAATATGATAGTAGATGTGTCAATTGGGATCCTACCCCATTCCTCGACACCCTGACTCCCCTGCGACTCAAAATAACATTGTGGAATATCGGACATAGTAGGAGGACAACAACGTATGGCTGTAGGTTGCAGTGCAGTAGAAGCATACTACCAGTACATCATAATTACAGCTTTGTCTTATATTTTTGTGATCTCAATGACTTAGATCAGGGGTGTGAAACTCATTTTAGTAAATTGCTCGACATATTTGCTACATATTAAAGAAATCTATAAAAATACATTTGAGATGTTTTCATAAAATACAAATTTAGTATCAAACACAGAATCATATGAACTAACAAACAATCAATAAGTAATTACAATGAAGCTCAAATATCCAAATCCCAATCAAAATATGCAGTTGAATAAATGAATTTTCTCGCATTTTCATTCATTTTAAAATTTTCTCGCGGGCCAAATTAAACCCGTTTGAGGGCCTGATCGGCCCGCGGGCCGTGTGCTTGACAGCCTTGACTTAGATGAAAGAGGACTTTGAACAGTTACTCCAGCTTCCCCCTTCATTCGAGTCAATTCATGTGCTCGATTGAGCGATTCTGATTTGTAACTGAATTTTCTGGATAAAACGATTTTTAATAACGTTCAAATGGCTACGTTAGATTATTATTATTTTATTTTTTATTTTTTTTGGGGTGTAACTAAGCCACCGTAGTCTCCTATGCATTTCCGCTTCCTCCCACGAGCGCACAGTCCGAAACAACAACATCTATGGCTACCGGCAATTCTGCTACGTTTGCTCAGGCAAGTGAGCATTTAGATAATGGACACGGACCAAAACATTCCCTGTTGCAAAGTGTGTTTGATATCAGTTGCGGTGAAGGATTCAAAACACGACATGTTTGATTTCGTTTCAGATGATATATGCACTTTCTTCTTTCATTGTGGTTTAATTAAGAACAGATCTGAAGTCTGTTGTATAAGTAAAATGCTGTTGATTGTTCTGTGTGTATGAAGTTAAATTCACTGGGATTTTGAGTTATAAGAAAGAAAAAAAAATGTTTAAATAAAAGTCATTCAAAATACTAGTCATCATTTGTATTTTACGAAGAAATCGTTATCGGAAAATCGGGTTTGAGAGAAAATAATCAGGATTTTCTTGTGTGCCAAAATTGAACTAAAGATGACAAGACCCGATAGCCCTGTCTTTTTAGTGTTTTTTTTTAAAACTTGTTCTTCACTATGAGGTTTAGATCTCCCCCAACTAATTTATTTTTATCTTCTATACTTGAGCCTTCATTGGCTCTCCTTAAGATGAATTTGTTGAATCATTTTTTTAAGGTTTTTGACCCAATTTTTTTAAGGGCGCAGCTTGTCATCTGCGAATTCCATTAAAAAAAATCATAGCCAGCCCTTTTTTTCAAATTTCATATCAGTATGGCTCACGCGTAATAGCAAGGTTATTTGAAAGGAAATGGAATCACAAGTAGGATTACAAAAAAAAAAAATGATGGAAAGAGTTGGAAGCCATACCTAATAGGAGGTGGTCTAGACGTGCCAGTGAACCTATTTTCCAACATAAGGGTTATTGATAGACATTTTATATTAGGAAAACTGCAGAGAAGTCATCGGATAGGCACATTCCCTACATTGCAGTATCATCTTTAATTATCAAGCATGTCATTTTTACCCAACAACAAGTCTTTGAAGCGATGATGTTATGTGGTTAATATGATATTTGGAACCTCACACTATAAACCAGCTGTCTTTGCTTGGCAGTCTAAATAAACCTGCATGTGCAATTTTGACAGCGTGAGGACATATGGAATTTCCTTTGCATGGAGGAGTCTCTCGGCAAGGGCTGACTCGTTATATCAGTGTACGTATGTGTTGAGTTAATCTGCTCGCTTCCTGCCAGTGTCACACGTTGAATTGTTCACACTCAGGATACTGTCAGGGAATTAAAGATCAAAGCATATGCCCCAAAAACAAACTTAAAACATCATGAATTATATTTAGTAAATGCATACTTTCCCTTTCTGCTTCCAATACTTATTCTTCCATTCATTTTCCCCTGTGGCACATATTCAAACATAGCGTAGATGATTGGCAGGCGAGATGACAGATTGTTTCTCTGCTGATTACATGAGTGGCCAGGTAAAAGGAAATACATCGATGCAGTCCTTTACCCCAGTTGTCAAGACTCAGTCTTTCCACTGGTGTCCTCTGAATATCTTTCACTCATCATTTTAAATCCAACATCAGGATGTTAATTCTCGTCTTGCTTTTCAGTAGACTGCAGTGCAAATATATATACTCTGTGCAGAATCAGATTTTATCTGTTCCAAGTATTGCACTCTTCTGCTTCAGATGTTGTTCCTGGTATCTGTTGGAACCATCCACCCATTTTCTCTAGTTCTTCATTCAGCCTTTGGTATTTCTCCAGATTTGTGTGTTGCTATCATTCGGGATTACTAAATCTATCACGACTGCTGTCTTCTGATGTTTATCCAGCACCACTATGTGAGGCTGGTTGGCTATCACCATTTTTTCATTATCCTTACAATGCACAGAGGGCTCCACCACAGAGTCAATGTAGAAGGAGGGGAAGCCATGGACTAGTGAGCATCCTGGGCACTATAGAGTACAAAACAATAGGCCTTGAAAATTACCTCGAGGTGATGGGCCCCAGGGATGACCTGCTTAGTCTATACCTCAGGCAACAGAAGCCCAGTAAGTAGAAGGAGCCAGATGGACTGTCATGGAATGACAAGCCCCTGCATGGCATGTACTACCATCAAATTGAAGAAGTGGCTGACATGGAGAAAACATATGAGTGGCTGAAAAAGGCTGAACTGAAAGGTTGAGGTTATGGGTCTACCACATTCGATAGGATATATATATATATATAATATCTAAACATATTTGAATAGATGGACCCATTGATTAATGAGAACAAGGTGATGAACACTGAGAAAATGAGTGCGTGAATATTTGTAGTTCACTTTACAGAAAATTGAAAACAACTATGCAGGTTGTTTTTCTAGTCAAAACTAAATCGAACTAAATCAACTTCATAGCAGAATAGTTCAAATTGAAGATGCTAACTCAGAGATTCTGTAATGGGGACATTAGTTATGTATCCTTCACGCTATACACTGTATGAATAATGAATTGTGTCCAGGAAGTGCCAACCCATCAAGTAGAGATCTCTCTCTCTCTCTTTCTCCTACTTAGTCTCTCATCCCCTTGTTCTCTCCTCCTTCCTTTGTACACCATCCACATCTTTTTTTCTGCAGCTTTCTCCTTTACAAATATATAAATCCATCCATCTTACTCTCCTTCCATCGTTCTCCTCTCCCTTCGCGTCTATCAACTGATTTCTATTGGGAAAGCAGCACAGCGTAACCACACCCAGCATTTGTGCGTCAGCTTTAATAATCTACAAGCAGAGAATGGAGGCATCTGGCCACACAGCATGGACAACCTTGCCAGTATTCTGCAACGTAGGAAGGCTTGATCTGTGAAGTTTTTATTTTTGATATATTTTGGTGGCAGAGAACCTGAGGTTATCCAGAGTTGAGCCACACGGGAAATTGACGGCTCAGCTATGGTTTTGTATGTGAGCTCCCAGGAATGTACTGGAGCTGCTGGGCTAGTGAGTGGAGCTAGCAACAACGGGATGGAATTTGCACGGAGACATGAAAATGGGTCAGATAGGACCCCACATGGACTGTGGAGCTATGTTTGCTGCCAGAAGAGGCCCACACTACTGCTGCCTTCATGTATGTACAGACGACAGAGAGGTTTATATCTGTGTGCTTATTGATGTGATTTGGGATCTCATGGCTAGTTGTGGAAACAGCATTTGTTACTTTACAACCTTCACAATCTTAAATCTTTGTGCAAATATACAAAATCACTTAAATGTTCTTCTTTAGTACATTTGAAAACCAAAGACTTTCTGTCTTAATAATTTCTGTTACTATTCTGCATTCTGAGCGACTGAAATGAACATCACTTTTCCAATAACGCAATTTTGAATGCTTTGGTTTGCTGATTGTGTCATTGGTCCACAAGCTCTATTAGAACAGACAGTAACACAATTACACGCATACAGGCAGTGCACAATGTTGTTCCTGGCAGATGGAGAAAATGCTAATTTCAGTCTCCATGGGCGTCTGGCCGATGTTTCCGTGTGTTTATTTTTGAAGTCAGTTGTTTTAACATCGGTTCACACATTTTCATTCATCATCAATTGGAGCGCAGTCCCTCAAGAGAAAAAAAAAAAAATAAAATAAAATACATATAGAATTCAGAACAATTATTTTGAGATCATCTATAGAAACACAAAGACACAGATCTGGTTAACAGAGAGGTTGTCCCGATGTTCTTTTCAGACAGGAATTGTCAGATGCTCAGAGCAGTGTGAGCAGACATGTTGCCATGGCGACCTTGTCCTGCCGCAAATGTCACAGGATCTCTTTGAAGGGGAAAACTCTGTTGTGTTTTTTGAATGGTGTCAGTCCTGGGACTTTTCTGGCACACCTGCAGAGCTCTATTAATCTGTTTTGCCATCTACAGGTCCCACATTGCCCAAGCAGACACCCCACGTTCAGAATGGCCCCACACCAGAGGAAATGGACCTTCGAAGACGGTAAGGCACACACCTCAGACATCGTTTCTTCTCCTTTTTGTCTTCTTACCTCAATGTGGATAGCGGAGTTGCGTGTAACTCAGTCTAACAAAATTTTTACCTTGCAATACTTCTGACTAGGAATGGCTGTCTGACTCGGTTTTCCTGATTGAATACAACTACAATTAAGTCAGTGTTCGATATTGACCTACGCTCCATGTTTCTTTGCTACAAGACACGATTAAATAACGATAAGTTCCACACAGTCGACCGAATAAAATCCATTATTATCATCATTCAGATTGAGGGAGTGAGGTGAAGATAATTCAAATGAAAGTGATGAAAAATAATGAACAAAACTTCTAGACATCGAATGATGTCATCCTCCAGATAAAATAATAATTCTTAATGATAATACTAACTCTACATGTGTAAGAGGTCTCGTTTCCCCCCATGCAAACCTAATCATAACTAATACTATGACATGTCTCAGTTGTAATGCATTCTTCAGGTGTGAGTCAAGGGTTTGAATACTGCCAGGAAGTTTAAATATGTGTGCCTCATGATATTGGCTGCTTTCCAGTCCCTCTTTTTCTCATATACACACTCACACACACGCACACACACTCACACAATCGATCAGTTGCTGATGTCATCTGCTGTCTGCTGACACACTTTAACTCATTCACTGCCAGCCTGGGTAAACTGAATGTACTTTTTGGCTTCTATACCAGTCAGTGGCAGTGAATGATTTATAATGATCAGCCATAGTGAAGTGATGAACACACAAAAAGTGTAAAAATAGAATGAAAACATAATGGCGATATTCTGGTTCTCTTAAAATGAAAAGAAGTTGGAACTGACCAACATTTCCAGCAACAGACAGCGGACTTGGAGCTGTTTAACAAGCATATTGTTTGTATTTATTTTATGACTCACAAAGAACATCTGTGAAAAATTACAGTCGCAACCATTCCCACCCCCTTCTTTTTGACAAAATAGTCTTAATTTGTATCAGATATGACAACCTGCTATTAGTAGTTAAGACTAATTAGATTAATTGTAGGATATTGCAAATTGATGGTAGGCTATATGCAATTCGCGAATGGTATTTATTTTTAATGGCGACATGCAGTTGTTGCTGTTTGCTTTCATAGGAATTTTCTTTGGAAATTCTGTCGGAAAGAATGAGGGTTGAGAAATAACCGACAGCGATAGGAGAGCAAAACGACAACTGTATGAGATTTGTGTGCTCCAACCACACTTTGCCCTAATCATCCTTTTCTACGCAGAAGATTCTGAGCTTGGTCATGACCCTTCAAGGGTGACTGCATGTCTGACGGACATATTTATCTCATGTATGAGCACATTAATGAAAGGCCGGGAGTGGAAAGATAACCACTTGCATAGAATTGCCGGAGCGCTACCCTCAGATTAAAAAGACATGAGCTGCAAATAATGGGCTGCGGTATAAATAGCTACACAGCACGTGGGAGTGTGTCGGGGTGAGCAAGCCTGTTGGTGAGTGGGCGCGTCAATGTGTTGAATGAAAGCGGAGATGAAGACATAATTTAAAAAAATACATGTGATGCATTATTTTTTGTGGACTGCTTGCATTTAGCTGCTGGGACATGCTGCTGCAAATGAAACAGTGTTGTAGCACATGTTGACATTGGCAGATTTTTTCAAAAGGCAGTCATACTTGGACATGAACACAGACACTATTACTCCAACGACAATGTGTTTGCTTTTGGCTTTGGATATCATATAGGGTGTTTTATTAGTAGGGCACACACCACATGGGGGGGGGGAGAGAGGAGAGAGAGAGAGAGAGAGAGAGAGAGAGAGAGAGAGAGAGAGAGAGAGAGAGAGAGAGATTGTGTATAGTATACTAACAAGATCCTTGGTCTGGAGTCGGTCCATATGGTCCGTCTGCACTCATATCCATTCAGTTGACTTTTCGTGCTTCTCTGAGCCAACCAGGCAAGCCACCAAGTCAAGCTGGCCAACACATTCTGTCAGACTTCGGTGTCGTGGATAATTTAGCACAGTTGTTATTTGTGGCAAAGTGGTACAACATGATGACATAATGCTCTACAGTATACTACACATATCAAATTCACATTTTGACCTATTGTGTCGCTAATGTTAGAATGATATTAAAAATCACTTATTAAGTCTACACCCCAGTGTTGTTTTTGGCAGGCATTTTAGATTTAGTCTTAGTCTTTTAGATAAAAATTCGTATTCGTTTTTGTCACATTTAATCATTCCTAATAGTGATAGACCGATATGCTTTTTTCAGGGCCGATACCGATATCGATTATTATAAGTCATGGAGGCCGATAACAGATATTTGGGGCCGATATTCATTTGTTGAAAAAAAAAAACAGGTAAAATGGTGTCAAGATTTTGAAAAATAAAAACTCCAAAAATTGACTTAGTTTAAACAACTTCTTAAACAACTTAAGTAATGTGTTAAAGCTTTTTTAGATCTTAGAAAATAGACAACTTAGTTTTAAAAGTCGAACAAAAAGTGCACGGAGCTCCGTCGCTCTGCTGCATCTCTTATAGTTCAATGAAAACAAACATCTCTTTAAGGCTGACTACGGCAAATAGTTTATTTGTTGTGAGTTGTCGTAGACTGACGTTTAGTAAAATTTTGGCAAAGTCTGTTGTAATGCGTGTGACTCAAGGTGAAAACACAAACGGGTAGCTGACTGCTGATTGGCTGCTACCCACAGCATAAGGAAACGATCAGTGCTGTGGGGGGGGCAATCTGCTTCTGCAGGTAGGGCCACAAGCACAGCAGAGAGAGAGAGAAAGAAAGAGAGAGAGGTAAGTATGCTGGAGTGAGCCAAAATAAACCAGCTTTTAATTTTTCGGTCTTGAAAGTTAAAAAAAAAAGGCAGATGCTGATAATCGACAAAATGCCAAAAATTGACCAAGAAAATCGTCTCCGCCGATAATCGGCCTATCACTAGTCCTAGTCGTGATAGTTTGTCTAGTTAGTCGACGGAAACTCCCCAAAAGGTTTTAGTTTAGTTTTTGTAAATTTAGTCGACAAACACTCAAAAAGGTTTTAGTCCATTTTAGTTAAAACTAGGCATATAACGTTTCCACCCAATAGCAAAGACTTTCTAATTGATTTTGCATCACAAAAAGACAAAAGTGGTAACAGTGGAATCAATGCTCATGGCTGCAAAATAAGCTGTGAACCAAAACATTTTATTTGACAACTGTTGTGGCTTTATTTCACTCAAAGCAACATAAATAAACCAAATCAAAACATAAACTTGTAGTCGACTTGTTTGAATACAGTAGCACAAGTACAAACTATCAAATTATGAAGGACTCAAAGTGCCAAAATTAGATAATTAAATACACCATGAAATGTTTCATTAAAATCATTAATTAATTAAATGTTTCATTTATTAATTAAATGTGGAATTAAATACATAAAGTTATTTATTTAATATTAAAGCCATTTAACATTTATAGAACATTAGAACTGTCGTGTTAAATTACCTCACATTAACTTCTTTAAAGTAATAGCTGAAAGTGTTTTTTTTATTTTTTTTTGGGTGTCTCGTTTCATCTGATGACAAAGCTATTTGCACCTGGTTTGCCCGGTTTGGAACGTGTATCCTAAGTTTTTGTACTTGCAACATTGTGTGTTCTCCCCAGCAGCTCATGCACGTTGGGTTTTTTTTTTTTTGCAAAATGGGAAAAACCCCTCATGAATAAACGTTTTATGGAGCAGAGGGAGGTTGTTGTTCTGAACTAGCTTTGAGCTCATCATTGCTTTCCATTTCTGTTTCATGTTACAAGCTGTCAAGCTCGTTTGTTTCACATTAATTGCTTTGGCATGAGTAAGTGGCCATTTGCTTTTGTTAACGATACATAATTACTTTAATGCCCATGCATATCTTCCCAAAGGCTTAGCGTTTTGCTTACAACGGGTTGAGAAATCATTCTATGCTTTCCTTGTACTCACAGACAGGTAGTTGGTAACATACCTGGAAAGAAAATAAATCAACCATGTCCCCTACTATAATCAAGTGCACTATAAAAAATAAAAAAAAATGGGGTGTGATATTTAATTGAAAAATCCTCGTAAAAATTTTTCACTCAAAAATTCCAATTAGATTTTACAAGAACAGTTTTTGAGTAAATTTTAGTTTATTAAGTTTAAAAAAGTCACTCCAAGGTTAGAGGTTTTTTTTGGGGGGGGGCGTTCGAATACACTGCACATTCCGTGGACAAAGGACCTCAATGTAGTGGAGGTTCGAATCCATAACCTCAAGGTGAGGAGTCGACCACTCTACACCTGAGCCATGCCACTGCTAATATGTATTAGGATATTATTTAGTATATTATTGGTGTCACATGGAAATCTCGGAATCGTCCAAAGCGAGTTTTTGGCCTCCTTTTGGAGATACCAGCAATATACTCAACCACCGTCACCGAGCCTTAGCTCAGGTGTAGAGTGGCGGTCTAAAAATCATGAGTTTGTCGATTTGAGCCTCAACCTTGTGCATGTAATATGGTATGGGAAAAAATAAAAGCAAGCTTCCTTTGAGTGTTTTTTTCAAGTGAATAAACTAGTCAAATGTACTCAAAAACTCCTTTTGCAAAATATACTTAGAATGTCTGAGTGTTGTTGTTTTAGTCGAGGTTCGGTTTCGCCCCAAATATTACATTTGCAATTTAATATTGGATTTAAGGACGCTTTTTTAAAAAGGTTTTTTCCAGCAGAAAATATGAACGAGTATGCTATGCAACCTTAATTCCAATTAAATTGGAACAATGTGTACCATAAAAATAAAAACAGAATTAAATGACTCTAAAAACACCTGTTAGAACAGGTTAAGTGGAAACAGGTGAAATTCATGAGTGAGTATAAAAGGAGAATTTTGCAGTCTAATTTGTGTGGAATTTAAGTTTGAAGATTTTTTTTGCAGAACAAGGGTGACATTTACAGGGCAGATGATGAAATTTTGCAGCATACGCTGTGATCATTTAAAGGGGTTTGTAGTAAGATGGCGCGAAGGGGAAAGGAACGTGGATGTTTGTTGCATATATGTATGTATACATGGCAATTCAGACCTCACCGCCACCCACGCTCCCTTGGCAACGGTTTCCTCGGCAACTCTTGTCAGGGGGCGAGCAAGACGCCAGTTAAACAGAGCAGAGGGCTTTTCACAGCTTTGAACCCTCTGATGTTTCCCACCAAATTGGAGAGAGAAACATTTGGTGAATTTTCTGTTTATATTATAG
This sequence comes from Idiotropiscis lumnitzeri, assembly GCF_059441095.1. Classification (NCBI taxonomy): domain Eukaryota; kingdom Metazoa; phylum Chordata; class Actinopteri; order Syngnathiformes; family Syngnathidae; genus Idiotropiscis; species Idiotropiscis lumnitzeri. The sequence goes on from NC_142411.1 coordinate 10,991,906, forward strand.
CAGCACAAACCAAGACAATTCTCTATTTCCAACTCCGTAGGAATTTTTGTCTGAACAGACTTTGATTTAATCAATGCATCAGCCTCTGAGTGATTATTCTTTATTAGATTTAGATTTAGATTTATCAATTGCATGGTATGACATTAATTTTTTGTGTGCTTCCATCTTTATATCCCAGAGAGCCATCTTCATGCTGAACTCTCACACACAACTACCCTTACCTTGTAGGACGGCAACATATGTTCTTATATTTATTTAATTTCATGTTTATTTTTTATTTAATCTTTAAAATGAAATTGTTTGTTACATTGCACTGGAGAGGAGAAATCTCTAATCTTGTTGTGCACTGAGTACAATGACATAAAAGGGCATTCTAATTCTGATATTCCAGTAACTTTGAGTTACGAATACAAAGTGGTTTTCATAAAGGGGAATTCAACCCCCAAAAAATCTTTGCAATAAAATGTTCTATGCACCTTCACCAGTTTATAAACATGGCATACTGGTTAATATTATATTTGTGGAATATGAATTACGTAAACAGTTTTTTTTAAGATGTGCATGATTGGTCATTAGCTGAGCCTTAAGCAATGTGTTGATGTCATTTTCAGTTGACAGAAGTGACAAAATGGCCACCGCATAACTCACATTTCCATGGACGCAAAGTTAATCAGAATGCCGTGTTTCGACTAGTCGACCGGCATAGCACATATTTCTGTGCAATTTTGGAGTTGACTTCCCCTTTAAGTTTGTGCCTGTCTTAATGAAAATGTGTTTTACTCTTGGCAGTGGGAGACGCTGCTCTCACTGTTCAAGAATTTGAGTGGAATGTTAGGACTTGGAATCACCTCGACGGTCGCGTGACATCTGCCCAACAGCCAAAACGTACAGAAAACCAAAGGTGTCATTGTGATGAGTGACAGCCTCTTTTTTTGTACTATGAGTCGTTTAGCGTCTAAAGTACTGATTTCCGGTTACATCACGTTTGCATTCTCTGAATCTTCTGTTGAAAAGATTACTATGTGGTTAAAGTAATTATCAGCTTTGTTGGCCTTTTTTTATGTTGAGTTTGGCATACGCCGCTTTGTTTTGAAAACATCCGAACTTGCCAGAAGAGGTTTTTTTTTTTTTTTTAAACACGTACAAAGGAGTCCATAGCATCGAGATATCAGAATAGCTGTGGTGGCCTTTCTAATGAGGACAATTCAAGCGCTTCCACTTCATCATCCGGTGTGCTGAATAAAAATGAGGATGCGTAAAAAAACTAACTTTCGCGTTTCATTTTCTTCACCAGGATTACCAATAGTTAGTAACTTTTCATACCCTTTTGGCAACATTTTTTATTTGACGTGACATATTGAAGAGTAGGGCCCATCTGTAATATATGTTCATGAAATGTTAACATTTCCTTACCAATTTGGAAGAATAGTCGCGAAAAAAATATTTCTGACATTAATTCAAAGTACGTCAGTAAGCAGCATATTTGCAGTACTGAAAAAATAACTGATATGAGGAGTAACCATATTAAAAAGTGATTGAAATTAGTTTCCACAGTATTTTGCATCGCAAACTGTGTCTTTTTCTGTGTCGCCGTTCGAATTTGGTTTAAGTGTCCCCAAAAAAGATAATAACAACAAAAAGATCATACAATTTTGTGCTGGGAAGAAATCTCCGTTTGTGAAGGGCGGTAGACCTAAGTCATACCTTGTAACTTGTCGTGTGTAATATGTAAACTGGATTAAGAAATGAATCCTATATAAGTGTGAACATTTCCAACTACACTCAATTTAACTTTATAGAGTTCTTTGGGGAAAAAAGTGCCGTTCATGAATATTATATTAATTGAACTCTTCAACAATCAGACATGATGGACATATTTTTTATGTTGTTTTTATGTTTATGTAGTGTAGGGCAGAGTCTTGCTTATGTCCATCCATGTATTCATAGCAAGTTTTCGTTGTTTATTTTTAAATGATTGAAATTACTTGAATAATAGAATGATAATATAATTGCCTGTTCCAGGGTCAAATCATATGATGATGAAAAAATGAATATAAGTACATCTACTTAAGTTATTTTTACGCATAAATCTGCATGTTAAACCTGTGAACCGTCTTTGTGTTCATCTACCCCCGCGACAAACGTAAGTAATTTAGACAGTGTGAGCTTTTTTGATCTGCCCAATTCCGCTGATGTGACGACCAAAACGCCATTACATCATGTGCTGTGTTTAATCATGAAGATGTTCTGCTGCTGCTATTACAGTGCAGATGATCCCACTGGGCCTAATTTACTATCTGACTTAATAGTGTAGAGAGGGAAGACTCCAGAGGAGCAAACCTATCACACAGTAATCAGGTTTTGCTGGGTTGAGAATCCAGCTTTACATTTCTTTAATGCTGAAATAACCACTGAAACCAAATAGGACACTTCACGGTTATTATGATCCATTCAAGTAGAGACTAGATGGGTCTGTATGAAGGCTGATATTTTTCTTTTTTATTATTTTCAGATTTTCAGTGAACTATAAGACATGCAGCTGACCCAGGGAGCTTCGTTCACTTTTTGTTAGACTTTTAAAACTAAGTGGTCTATTTTCTAAGATCTAAAAAATCTTTAACACATCACTAGAGTTATTTAATAAGTTGTTTAAACTATGTCAAGTTTTGAAGTTTTTATTTTTCAAAATGTTGACACCATTTTACCCGTTTTTTCAACAAACGAATATCCTCCATGACTTCTAATAACCGATATCGGTATTGGCCCTGAAAAAAGTCTATCACTATTTATGTACAAAGTGCAAAGAGTACTATGTATGTATTTGAACTAACTTATATTTTAAGACGTTTATTCGAGCAAACCAGAACATGGTGTACTGTGGTGTAGTGGACCAAGCTGTTGTAAACCAGGGCTTTGTTTCCTAAGGGAGAAAAACAACGGAAGACTGTGCTGGCAATCGATATAATCGTTATTAGAGTGGGCGCCATGAAATTTGTGATTTTTTTTTTTCCAGATCATTCCTTTGGATCTTGGTCCTTGTACTTTGTGCTCACCAAATTCCTTGGTTGTGAGCGCTTGTTTTTGCTTATTAACACCAAAGATGTTCTTTTAAGGGTTGATGCTTTGATGCTTTGCGGGGAAACTGGTCCAATGCACTAAAAAGGTTAGAGAGTGCTGCCCTCAAGTGATGAAATTATGTCTAGTTATTTTATATAGTGCGTGCGTGTGCGTGTGTGTGTGTTTGTGCGTGTATGTGAAGCTATTAGCACAACAGACGGAAAAAGGGAACAATTGTGTGAAAATGAAGCAATATTTTATGTTCATATTTTGACATTTCACTGTGAGTCAGATTTCAGTGAAATGAGTGTGACCCTATTTTGACCTTGGCAGTAAGCATGTCATCATCATGTCCCTTCTATTTCCTTTTCACTAATAATATACAGATTGGGTGTTTGTTTTTTTCCATATCCCTGATCATATTGAGCAAAGTATGTGAACCCCTAAGTTAATGACTTCTCCAAGACTTAATCAGAATCAGGAGTCAGACGTTTGCAGATGTTAGGAAAGATTTCCTGGCCTATAAAACTCACACCGGTTTTGAGTTTTATGTTTTCGAGAAGCATTGCCTGATGTGAACCTTGCCTCGCACAAAAACATTCTCAGAATACTGAATTCTTGACTTTCAACGGGCTGAAAGTACCTCTTAAAATCCTTGACAGGTTGTCAATAAATTAGCACAACACCATCAAAATGACTGTGAAGTAAAGCAGAGGGGGCATCACGGTATGTGCATGCTTTTCTACTTCAGAGAGTGGACGTGTTGCGATCATCAACGGAAAATTTAATTTCGAAATTCATCAAGCAAGTGAGCCAGTAGAAGTCAAGTCAAAAATATTATTTAAAATATGTTCCATGTGCAGCCGCTAGTGATGGGCAGTCTGAAACCGAAGCTCCGGCGCACGCTTCAAACCCGGAAATAAAATTGCTTCGGAACATTGTTCCGATGCTCCGTTCAGTCAGGAGAAAACACGTGACCTCTGACGTCCGAAAAAATAACTGGTTCGTTTTGTTCTCAAAATGAACTCTAGTAAACCCTGTGACTGTCCAACGGAGTGTGCGCGGCGTGCGGTGACGTCGACGCTCAAATACGATGAGCGTGAGTACTTCTCGGCAGCTTTTAATTTTCAAATTAAGTGTATTCATTGAACGTAAGCATGGTCAGGTATACAAATACTTCAATGTCTGGTTTTAAAGTAGAATGAGCTCGAGTCACATTTTAATGCAAGCCAATTTTACATAGTAACCTAAAAATAACTATCGATATGTTTATATACATGTTTTGAAACTAGATAAGTAGACGTGCATATGATTGTATAATAAGGTTTAATAAAATGAATTTGACCATTGAACATTAGTGTATTTAAGTACAGTGACTTTGTATAATGGGTGGTGCAAAAACAAACATGAAAAAAGAGTCATATAAAACACTTCTAATTTTTATTTTCTAATTTTGAATACGTCAGGCCGCCTAGTCGAGACACTTCCGCTCATTGAGGTAACAATGAGCGTCGAGGTCGCCGCAAGATTTTTATGCGCATCTGTGCCATGTGAGCGCATTTTTCTCAAAACGTGAAGTTGTCAGTAAAAAAAAACAAAAAAAAAAACATCTAAATCCAAAGACTGGAAAAAGTAATATTTTTTCAAGAAACCTGTGCCATAGTTTTTGTTAATTTATGTATGTAGAAATTGATATCCTTTAGCGTGTGAACATATGAGTCGTGGTTTCTTAGCGTAACATTGTTTCACACTTTTGTTTAGTTAAGTCGTCAGGAAAAAAAATAATGCAATGACATTCACATTACTTAGCTAGACATTAAACAAGGTATGGGGATTTTTTTATTTAATCAAAAACTTCCACAATACACAAAAACATATTTTTTTTGTATAAATAACTAGGTATACAATTATTGTTTCTGTGTTTGTATAGATTTTACTGCCTAAAAGCCTCTATAGCAGAGGTATTCAATTAAAAGTCACAGAGGTCCACGGCAAAAATTTCTCCCAATTAAAAGGTCTGAACCAAAGTCCAACTTCCCTTAATTTCTAGCCTATGTTTACATTTTTAGTTTCAATATTTAGTAATTTTCAACAGAGCGCACTTATATACTAAATATTTAGCAATGTTCACGTTAAACACCTTTGCCAGTCAAACAAATATAAGGCGTTTATTTCACATTTAAGAAAATGTGGCTCCAGGAACTTAAAGGTGCCACTTCCATAAAAAACAGTAAAATATCTCCTGCAGAAATATATCAAGTGCTAAGCATTGAGTTAACATCTTTTACTTTTTTTTTCTGAAATCAAAGAGTTATCAGCCTAAAAAAAACGGAAAGCCTAATTATCCAAGTAAAACAGGTCAACATGTTCAGTACACAATCAATAAAAATGGCTGCCCTCATGAAAAACTAATTCAAAATGAGCTTTGACACCAACTTTTCTTTTGAATATTTTTTTTTAACTTCTCGTAATGAGAAAAATGAGTTTGTGACTGCCCTGCCAGTGACTTAATTCTGGGTTGCAACGGATTCAGGGCCATTGGGATTTGGTAGATTATTTCACACATCTGGGCTTTGTGTTTTCCTTTCAATAATGTTTGTGCAACCGCATTTAAGCACTCCTTCACAACTTCCCCATCACTGAATGTTTTTTTATGTTTTCCCCAAAATCCATGATACTTTTAGTGAACATTCGTTTGCATGCCGCTGGGCTGTAAACGAAAATGTAAAAATCTGTTGCACTGCACTCGAAGTTCGATGTTTTTACGTGCGCTCACCTCAAACTTCAGCGGATAACTTTGCAAAAAAGGGCGGTGCTTTGTTTTGTAGTGGCGCTTCGCAATGTTGCGACGGTTTCGGAGCATATGATGCACACTGGTTTTGAATCGGCTGCAACCAGTACAAAACTACATTTCTCCGTCCATTCATTTAAAACAACACACATCGACCTTGCTAACTTTAGCAAGGCACACCGTCAGCAGCACTCTCTTGCGGTCTGCTGCGCAATTGGCAGTGGATCGTAAACAAAAGATTTGATTGGCTCAAATCAGTGACGCCTTTTTCGTATGAACTAGAATTGCAGCGTCAATGTTTGCGAATGCGCCCTGAAAAAAAAATCATCATAGATTGGTCACCGCGGTCCGCCATTTGGTGATGCCTGCTCTCGTATATGACTGCAGTTCCAATTTTTCGCCACCAGATGTCAGTATCACTGAAGCTTTGAAGCTTCAAACCATTTTGAACCGATTGCTTCAAATGGTTCAGCGCTTCATCAAATCTTTATTTGCCCATCACTAGCACCCGCTGGTCAAAACACAAAATTGTGATTAATATTGCATTTTTGGGATTTTAATCAAGCAGCAAAATCCATATTTTTATCCATCTCAGGTGGTGGCTTATTAACTGCCATTGATGGTGAAAGACCTCAAATCCATTTTTTTTTACTTGACTGGTAATGAATGAGTTAATGAAAATGACATCACAGTTGTGAGATTTGCAAGTTGAGCCAAGATTGGTCATTACTAGAGAGAAAAAATTTTTTATAAAAACGTGTACGTGGGTGTGTGTGTATGTACACGATCTTGACCTTTATATGTTTTGTGTCTAACATCCTAATACAAGTTTACATTTATATTGCATATATTTTGACTATTTCCCATGAGTTCCTTTTCTGATTTTTCACGGAAGTATAATTCTCAATGCGCAATTTTAAATTTTTGGGCTTAGCTGTGAGTTAGGTACACTAAGTCTGCTGAAACAAATTCTTTATTGTATCCACTGCTAGTCGGTTAGCGTGCAACTTCTGCAGCATCATCTTAGTTCTCCAAAAGCATTATTGCAGTTTCACCAAATTATACACTGAGCCAGTGGAAAGCCTGTTTTAGCCTCAAGCCTGTGTCAAACATGTTGTCACACGCACGCATCGCGCTACATACCGCTTGCCCTCTGCTGACATCTCCTGACCAATCCGTGAACTTCACACAATAAATACACTCAGATGCAGAGCAATTTCCATGGCTTGCATCCTGCATTTATTTATATATACATATATATATATTAGGAACGAATCTTTTTTTTTTTTCATTTTATATTATTATTTTAAGTTGTTCAGTGAAGGACGGTGTTGTGCCAATTGCGGACTTCAACTTACTTTGTACCTAAATTTTAGATTGCATAACATGACTGCTATGCCTAGTAGCACGTGTTATATAATAATATTGTTATGTAATGTCATCATTAGTTGCTTGTGGGTCAGAAGGGTCAAGACCTGTCCCGCACTGATGAACCTCTCTGTTACTCATTCCACCTGACATTTTGAACGTTTGTTGGTTTTATTTAGTAGAACGTGTGGATTATTTTTTGTTACTCTGCATTCTGGCCTCAATTATAATTTGAGTCAGTGTGAATTATTTCATTTAAATTAACATATATCATTATTTTGTCTTTTTCTTCATGCCATCCAGGCAGCTCCAGGAGGTGCAGAGGCAGAAGGAGGTGGAAAGAGAGCGCCAGGAACGTGAATGTCAAGAACGGGAACGTCAGGAACGAGAGCGCCTGGAGCGAGAGATGCAAGAGCGGGAACGTCAGGAACACGAACGTCAAGAACGAGAGCGTCAGGAAAGGGAGCTTCGAGAAAGGGAGGCCGAGAGGGAACGACTGGAGCGTGAACGTCAGGAGCAGCAGGAGCGCGCCGAGCGTGAGCGGATGGAGAGGGAGAAGGTGGAGAGAGAGCGGCAGGAGAAGGAGCAGCAAGAGCAGTTGGACAGAGAGCAGCAAGACTGGGAAAGAGGGAGACGCATCTCTAATGCTGGTGAGTGATGCTCTTTGCTTTTAGCCTCTCATTTTTCTAACAGCCCATCAGGTTTTAAATCTTTATTGCGATTAGATTAATATTTTCCCTAATCCTTTTCAAATTTATTGAAGAATTTGTTGTTTTATTGCTCGGGATGTAACGATTAATCGAAAATCAATTTAAAATCAATTTCAGCTGCTTAAAATATACATTGACGATAAAAAACAGAATAACTAAAGGATTTCTAATGATAACAGTCAAGTGTATTGTACATTTATTTATTTTTAGTTCTTGCATCAACAAAACACTGATAAGAGAAAAATGTACTTTTTTCTTTTTTGTGAAGTTGCAAAAAGTTACTCTTTCCAAAAATGATAAAATTGAGATGTTGAAATAAAAGTATCTATCCGTTATATTATGAGTCATCCATTTTGTTAAAAATAAATAAGTAAAACTGAATCAAAATCGGGAACTGAAAATCGAATTGAATCGAACCGGGGTTTGAGTGAATCGTTACATCCCTATTGACCTGTAATAACATTGTAATTAATTATTCCTTGAAGGCATGGCAGCTTTTATGCTTCTGTAAACTAATGAACCTTAACTAACATCAATTCCATTTTGTAGTACATAGAACTGCAATCGAATGTTTGTCATTTGATTGATATTTGGCATAGAATCATATTTGCTTATTTTAAGATGTATCTGATATTGTATTGTCCATCTGTCATGAAGAGTTAAACTCCCCAAATTCACGATACATCAGAGATCACATTGTATTCCAGAATTAGATACCACACAGTGTGTTCCTCAAATAATTAGAAACTGAGGGTGCTGTAGATAGAAAGGCCTAAGGCTGCACCCGTGTTTTGAAGGGAAGGTTTGGGAAAATTTTACAAAGCATTTTTGCAAGGTTTTAATTAAGGAGTGTGTATCCATATATATTTAAGTGTAATTCTGTTGGAACAATGGGCAATGTTGTATGAGGCCATGTAGAGTTGCGTTTAGAGATTATGACACTATCATGCCAATATTGGGCATTCGATGTTCAAAATGGTTTTACATAATACAACGATACAATTACATTAGTTCCATAATCAGTCCATGTCAAATTCTATGACTGCCTCATTAATTTCACAACCTCTTTAGATGATCAGATTTCTGGTTCTTTATTATTGTTTGAATAATAAGGGGAAATTGAATCTTGAAAAAAAAAAGATGGCAGCAATAAAGCCTTGGGTCATCCTTATCCTGTATGCGAACAATATATACAACATTTTCTTTACACAAATATGTTCTATGCAGTCCCACTTGTCTAAACACAAAATTCTAGTAAAAGTTGTAAAATCCGTTTGTTTTTGTAGATTTCAGGGGGCGACTATTTTGCCACTTGCGTGGACTGAAAATGACATCACAGATGCTCAGCGCTCAACTAATGACCAATCACGGCTCTCCTGTTTTCTGAAGCGGCGCCATGATTGGTCGAAAGAAATTGACAAAATGGCCACCCCCGTACTGCAGAAAAACGGGTGGATTAACTAAACTACTGTTTGAAATGGCATCCATATATCATGAATATCTGATCATATCAACAACTCAAAGTACAACAAACGTCACACTCTTCGATTCAAATGTTGACACTTGCATCAAGCAGATTGCAGTGGAACTGCCCACTGATGATGAAATTGGTGAACGTTTGCTTATTTGCCATAACAAGGAGACCATTACAATGCACGACTGGGTGAGAAAGGATGGCAGCGTTGTGGCACGCTTTATTGCTATGTTCGCTCTATTAGCATATGCACGCATGACCACACATGAAGGCTGACACAGTTCAGCGGTGTTACTCACAGGCTAAAAATAAATCAGGCAAAATGCTGGTAACACCCTCAGGGGTTATTGTGTGTGTTAGTATGAATGCTTGCAAAATCCAGATTGTGGATGGAGTGTGGATGCAAAATTATATTATATATAATCTAATATTCTTTGCTAATAACCCTTCTTTATCACCCTTTAACTTCCATCATGTGTGTATGCCTGCACATATATGGGTATTCTGTATGTGTGGTATGTAAAGAATGTACCACTGCTGTTATATCTATTCACCCATTGGTTCAGTCCAGAACTGTCAGAGAACATCATTCCATAAATATCTGAGCTAGACAATGATTTCAACACTTATTCAGTGCTTAAGTGGTAATTTGATCAAAGTGGTAGAAAGAATCAAGTTGGGTTTTTGGGGGGAAATGTGGGCGATGATAATGAGGAAGGAGAATGTGTGTAGTGGAGTAGAAGTCATGACGAGCACTGAATCTGGTCAGCGAGGATAAAATGGTGAACGTAACTAGGCATGAGATGTCAGAACATTTAGTTGGGAGAAGTCACACATGGCGCATTCCGTCCAATAAATGTCGCATGCGTCTCAGTTTTGCGTGACTCCTGATGGGTCTTTTACCATGGCAACAAAAACAAAAATGTTCAGGAGGTATGGTCAGTAAGTAAAGGACATATATGGCTGACACAAAATCATTCTGTGAATTACATCCTTCTCCATCTTCTCATATGACCGTGAAGATGCAAGTGTTTGTTTATATTCAAGATTAGTGTGCTTTACTAGTGTTAAAATTGAGTCGCACTTGTCTCCGTTTAACTCTCTCTTTCTCTCTCTCTCTCTTTCTCTCTGCACATCATATATTTCATAATGCAACTCTTTAAACATGTTGAAAAGACATTGCTGGCCCTTATTTTGAAGCCATCGCTACATGGCTAAGAAAATAATGGAGTATAAGAACTCATGCATAAATCACATTTTGCCAGTAACTTCGCTCATTCACTCAAAGTATTGTAAAACAAATGGTCAAATTTTATATCTGTAATTCATAACTTTGTTTTAAGTGTCAAGGGTCCAATAATTTAGTTATTTTATTCATTATATATATTTATATATTAGGGTTGTCAAAATTAAAGCGTTAACTCAGGAGCTTAAGTTCCATTTTTTCAGTTTGATTTACTTAAAAAATAATTACCATATTATTGTGTATGCATATAAATATTGTACTATATTAGCTCTACATATTTATCATATAATCTCAGAACAAAACACCCTGCTCAAGTTCCCAATGGGCCTTGCAAACCAACACTGCTGGAATGTACTGTAAAAGAGTTGAAAACTGTTTCTAAGAAAAATGCCTGTAAAGATGTTTCAGATTCAATCATATTGAAGAATCAAAAAAAGCTATTAGAACTTTGAATTAAATATACTTCATTTTTGATGATTTAGCATTCATTCCAAGATATTATTCCAGTAAATATCTGTTACACGCTTCACAAAAATAGTAGTTGAAAAATGGGATTAATCGCAATTATTCATGGAAATTTTTTGTGATTAATTAGTTTTCAAATGTAATCGCTTGTCAGCACTAGTATATATATTTTTTTAAATCTGCAGATTCATCTGTTAGCATCATTTCTTCCACCAAAAATCCATAAGAATCGGGCACAAACAACACAAATCCTGTGGATGTACAATATGTAAACTAGCAGACAGCATTACTGTTTCGCGTTAGGTGACACGATACGTGCCAAATCGTGACCGATTGTGTTGCAACTTAGTCTATTATTATTTTTTTTTTTTTTTGCTGAGCAACTTTTGGTTCATTATATAATTTTCTTGGTCTTCAACTGTTGTCAGCGTTTAAAATGTGTGTGTTCCTGCATCAACTTAAATAGCATTATTCGATGATCTCACATATAGATAAAGACCTTATAGGCATCAGAACGACGGACCAAAATACTCACCCGCAGAGCTGTTTTGATGTTAAAGTAAATAATTTTTTCTACGTAATCCGCCTTAAACCCAAAGCCTAGCCGTAAGCTTAACTCATTCACTGTCATTGATGAGTATAGAAGCCAAAAAGTACATTCATTTTCCCTGGGCCGGTATTAATGAGGATTAGCTGTACAGAAAATGGACGGGTTGCGATATCTTGTATGGTAAGCTTTTTTTTGTCACTCGGCTTGGCTTGAATATGTCTTTTGTTTGGTGCTCTTAACAAATATCCATCTTGGTCCTCTCTCTCAACAAGTCTAGCAAAGCTTTGTTTACTTTTGTTTGTTTCTTGCAGCATCTGTCCACTAACAAAATTGCATCCCCACGGCTAATTGAAATACATTAAATACCCGGCAATCGAACTGTGGTTTAGCTGAGCTTTTTTTTTCTTGCTTCATCTGCTCCATTCTCTTTTTCCTCCCCTCCCACCCTCCTTCCATCTCTCTCCTGACCTGTCGTCCTTCCGTTGTATGCACGATGGCTGCCTCCTACCTTCGTCGATGCCTTCCCTTCTGTCCTGTCTTGTTGTCCTTCACCATGTCTGTCCGTGCAACTAGCATTCGAAAGCACTCTGTATACCCCCACTCCTCAAGAGTATAGCAGGACATCATCCACACCGGCATCTCCATCCACACTGACCTATCCAGCTCCGGGTTCCCCTTTATCGTCATCCACAACACCCCCGACACCACCTCTGAGGCACTCGGCCTCCCGTTTTGCCACCTCGCTTGGCTCTGCCTTCCACCCAGTCCTTCCGCACTACGCCACCGTCCCAAGGAGGCAGCAGGCGTTTGCCCAAGCACCACCTCCTGCTCCTGCCCCAGCCCCCAACCCTGCCACCGTACCCAAGTCTGTGGTGTGTTCAGCCTACAACTTCACTCCCTTGCCCCCCTCACCCCCGGTCATGATAAGCAGTCCCCCGGGGAAGGCCGCAGGCCCACGGCCACTCATCCCCATCGCCGCCCCATCTCCGCTCACTCAGAAGCCCCCCTCACCATCTCCAAACGGCCCACCTATGTTTCCCGCACCTTCTCCGGTCACCAACGTGCCACACAGCCACCCTGTCGGCATAGCCGGCCCGACCCCCCCGCTTCCGCCCACCCCGCCACCATTCACCTCTCCCGCAGCACCCCATTCTTCTCCGTGCGTCTCGTCTCCCCCCTCCTCATCCCATGCTCCTGGTTTGCCCTCTCCCTCCACAGTGCCCTCTGCTGCTGCAGTTGCTTCCACTGAGCACCTCACCCTCCCTATGGGTCCAAGCCCAGATTCAGACGCAACAGCAAGCCCAGAAACCCGCCAACTGCATTCAGGGTCCTCTGACCAGGGTAAGGCTTATGGTCCACTTTCTTCCTGCTGTCTTTCACTGCCTTTAACTCACTAACCGTAATAATTCATCCTGATCTCAGAAATTTTACCACGCTTTCTCGGAATTGATCCGATCTGTTATTTTGTTTTGAAGTGACACCAGATCTCCGTGTACTGCAGAGCCATCAGTTTCTTTCATCTTTGTCAATCTTCTCACGAGCGGCGTGTGTGTGTGTGTGTGTGTTTGGGGTGTGTGCGTGTAGGCGGGGGTTGTGTGTGTGCGTGGGTGTGCGTTCGTGCGTGTGCGTGCGTGTGTGTGAGTGTGTGCGTGTGCGTGAGCGTGCGTGAGCGTGCGTGTGCGGGTGTCAAAGTCAAGAACCAGCTGGTTGAAAGTTCACAGCAAGTGCAATATGTCTGGACTTGAGTGTGCCTGTCATCTTTGCAAAATACAAATCACTTCAAACTCCGCCTGCTTTTCTCTGCTTCTTTTTCAAAACGCCATTCGGCAATAAAACTCCTCGCAGTGCCTCCTCTTACTTAGGAAGTCAAGCTCACAGTAAATATCGACTGTAGTGTTAAATTAATTACATGTGATGTTTTTTTTTTTTTTCAACATGGCGTCTCATTTAAAAAAAAAAATCCATGCAATATCTGCCGTTTCAATTATTAAATGCGATTGAACAATTTAGACTAAAATGTCAAATGTGCCTGCTTAGACATATTTGTTTTCCACTGACCTTTTAATTCTCATTAGCCACAGGTGTTATTCACATGACCTTTGAACCCAGAGATCATTGAACTGATAGGCTGGACTGGGACTGTGCTACTGTGTCGAGGCTGACAGGTTCACGCCCATTGATGGATTATAGATTGTCGCCTGAAATGTGATTAAAGGATGCCCTAAAAAAAACTGAATGAGAAACAAATTGCATTCATCTTATTCAATGTTTTGTAAAGATTGTCTGGCTTGTGTTTGCGGTAAAACAGGCTCTTTAAATGAGATTGGACCGTAATATTGCTCTTGCTCCATGTATTGAACACTGCCTGCCTGATCGCATCCAACTGACAAATGCAATTCACACTCTAACATGGCATGTAAATGAAACTGTTAAATTCTCACTCTTGCATGTTGCTCCTAAACAACTTGGGAAGTTATTTTTCTCGATTTTGGGGAAAATAAACCCATCATTATTGTTGTTTTTTTGTTTGACTTCATCATATAAACCGTGTTTGAAGCTCTTTTTTTTTTTTCATTGTAAAGGTCAACAGTTTATCCTTAAGCTCTTCTTTGTTTCTCCAACCAACAGACATTGTGCTGCCAGTGGGGTTGACCACACCCACACCCACACCCACCCCTCCCCCACCGCCACCCCTGCCAACCGGCTCTACTGTGACATCTGTGGCCGCCACCCCGCCGGCTACCCCGGCCGCCACCCCCACAACACCGTCCGGACACCCTCCCCCACCGCCGCCTCCACCTCTGCCTCCTACATTGACCCCGGTTGGGACCCCGACATCCCCGCCCGGGCCACCTCCTCCTCTTTTGGCCCCAACACCTCCCCCTGCACCTCCTCTTCCCCCTGGCCTTCTCTCTCCTGCAGATGAGCGCCCCGCCTCAGGCCTGGCTGCTGCCCTCGCAGGAGCTAAACTGCGCAAAGTGTCAAGGGTGAGCACTAGTATGATGGTTCACAACAATTTGTACTTTTAAACATCTCTTATGTATATATTTTTATAATATCCTTCTGGGCTCTGTGTAGGGCATTTGTATCCATGTTAAATCCTTTTTTGAATAGCTTTAGCTTTGTGAATGTGATACTACTGCAAAAGTTGGGCTTTTTGTCTGATTTTGTCATTTCCACAGCAGGGCAGTTTGTCCCGGAACGTAACTTCCCTCCGGCCCGGCCGGACGCCCGTTTTTGGGGCATGGGGCGACAAATTTAAAAAAAGGGGTTCGATTTACAATGGCCGGAGGTTGATTTTAGTCCGGCTCACGAATCGGCCCTCGTGCGTGTGATGAACCTACTCGCAAAATGGACAAACGACAAAAATTTCTTCAGAACGCGTCAAAAGTGCCAACTGTTTGTGTATGAAGAGACGCGAGACAGCAGTGTGCGTTCAAGCGTGCCTGTATTTTCTTATTCTGACATCACGTAACCCGCATCTCCCGCCTGCTACTGGGGCATACCATTACAAGAGGTGAGGGGGGGCAGGCAATACCAAAATCCCTGTTACCCCAACTGTGCATACTTTCTTGCATCGATCGGGCACATTCATGGAGAGGAAGAAAGACGAAAAAGGAGACTAATATGACCATAATAAGCCCCTAATAATGTGAGCGGGATTGAATAGTTAATTATGTTTTAATAAACCTCTGCCGTAAGCATCTCTCCCATGGTGGAGTCATGCACCGACGCTTTTTTTGGGGAGGTGGCAGACCGTCGTCGGGCGCCGACAATGTTTTATGAATAAGGCTGGAGGGTCGAGGCCGGAACGGAACCGAGATCGCGGTCTGAGGGCGGGGTCTGACCGGCAAAAAGGGGTCAAGTGCCCATCGCCAGTAATTTCCAACTTGAGGATCTTTAAATGTATTGACAATTTACTGTTAACATGAAATTTTACATTTTTTGCTCCATCTTTGGCCTACTTTGGAACCTAACTACACATTTTTCACAACCGCTAGGTACCGTAAACGTCTTTTTAATGTGACAAATTTTCATAATTTTGCCTGTATTCATATATAATACTCAGCCTTGAGTTCAGATGCTGTATTTATTTATTTATTTATTCATTTATTAATTTTTATTCTTGAGAAATTACTTGAGGTGGCCATTTTACATTTGTCATCCGTCAGCGGCCTTGGGTACCTGCCCATCATTTGTCAATACGTCATTTTTTTCAAGCCGCACCAAATTGTGATCATCAGTCAGTTTTTCCATCAGAAGTAAATCAATCCGTCAGTCAGTCCATCCCTCATTACATCCCCCCTCCTCACCCCCACCAAAATACACATTAGCAAAATGGGCGTCCATCAGTGACGGACTGAAATTCCGGTCCGTCAATCTGACGAAATGACCACCTGTGGCAATTACTTCAATATATTTTGTCTGCTTTGTTTTTTGAGTGAGATCTTTGACAGAAGCACTTTACGATAGTTCACACATGATTGTTATAGATTACAGAAGCACTCTGACACACTATGCTAAAGCTCATCCAGAGACACCTCTTAATAAATAAGTCAATTGGCTAATAAATATTAATCCTTTATTTTACCCGGCCATTTTGCACATTTCTAGGCTTCCAACTTTGTCGGAGTATTTTGGCGAGGGCATTCCCAGATGTGCTTGCAGTTCTTCAAGTCATGTCTGAAAAGAGAAACCATAATTTCCCATGGGTGTCTTTGAGTTATCAGTATCCAAAACAATGAGACTTCTGAGTCCTTAAGAGGAAATAATTTGGAAAATGTTTCCAGAGTGATGACGCAGGGGCAGCTCTGGCAGCAGCCTTGTTGGGGACAGCTGGGGCTGCGGGGGCCAAATCGGAGTCCAGAGGCAATGGCCCTTTACCTGGAGGAGGCGGGCTCATGGAGGAGATGAGCGCCTTATTGGCAAGAAGGTACCACCATAAAATTCTTTTTTCAGTTTGAAATACTGCTTGCTTTAAGCTTCGGTTCACTTTTTATTAGAAATACCAAATGAAAGAAACCATAGCAATGCCTCGTTACTACTCTTGCCCTTTATAGAAGAAGAATCGCTGAGAAGGGCTCTTCACCTGAACCCGAGCAGAAATCAGTAAGTCTAATCAGATCTGTTCTGTTCATTTTCATGTCTGCTCTTACAACATTGAAAACATTCTCGTCTGAGCTCACTGGTCATTTTTTTGTGCTTAGCTCGGTGAGTTTTCTACATGCCTCATTTGGATTGCATGCCGTCGAAAGGCAATATACACTCGTGGCCAAAAACATTCGCATGACACATCTTGCGTTTTACTACTCTCACCACAACAGTGGAACCTCCTATATACGGTCTTTATTTATTGTACATCTCTTAATCAATTAGTCAGTTTCTTATCCTGGACGGCATAGTTAATCTTAATCCTTCATCATCCATAGACACAAATTCAAAGGTCATTTTGTGGGAGCTGCACTGTTTCTCTACGGAAAGAGAACATAGAACTGCAAAATAGACGTCCCTCGTTAGTTAAAGGCATACGGAATCCTGCCTGTGATTTGCTTAAATGCACCTTAAGGACTTTCAAACTATGAGAGACAAAATTCTTTGGTCTGATGAGACAAAAATTGGTGTGACCAGTTACTGCTCCTGAACTGGCCAATTCCATCTCTACAGTGAAGCGTAGTGGTATCTGCTTTATGCTGTGATGTTTTTCAGCGACAGGAATTGGGGCAATTTGTTTGTTCAATTACCTGGTTAAATAAATACAGTGCATGAAATACATACAAAATATTTAAGAGATGTACGTCCTTTTAAGTGTAACCCCCAAATTTTTTCCCCATTTTGTACTCTGACTGTGTGAATCATCTGACTCTCTTGTCTATCCAACAGGAGGAGAATGAGATAACAACGACCCCTAAAGTGTCAGCATGTAGCACTCCAGGTGAGAGTCAAACAGCCAATACTGAAGGGCCAAGAACTGAAGCAATGCATTGCAGCATAACATATAACATTGGATGCAAATTTGCATTGAAAGCTATATTGAATGCATCGGCAATATAACGTTTTCCAAATATTTAAATAACATGTTCAGTGTTTCTGCTTTTTTTCTACAGACATGCCCAGGAAGCCATGGGAAAGAACAAACAACAATACTATGAATGGTAGCAAATCACCAGTTATAGGAAGGTACTGTATCTCTCACCTGATGCAATAATAGCGCTCCAAAAAATGGGGAAAAAAAGATAATTTATTTTAATTATAGTTATTGTTTGTTTTAAGAAGATATGCTCTAAAATGAAAAAAGAAAGCATTTTGCTGAAGTAGCTTTGGCTGGGTTCAGCATGATGCGATAATGCATTGCTTCCCAGTGCTTGTTAACATCACTAAGGCTTATATTGGCTAATGCACTCATCTGACTATCAGTTTCTTGCTGGAACATAAGAAAAAGTGGCCCAAATCTGTGTTTCACAAAATATTATGAAAATAGAAGGACAGAGCTTGCAAATCTTGGAGCGCAGTTTTGATTCCGAAATGACGCAAGTATGAGGTTGTTTAGATTATGCTTGCTTGGCACATAGGTGACTTCAGCTGGCTATGCATCTTCCTATCTCCTTTACATTTGTGGTACCAATATTATAGATTTGGATTATTATTTTATTTTTATTTTTGGGGTGAAAAATGGTATGTCATTGCTGGACCATTACTTTAAAGCTAGTTCCTTTCTGTTAGTAGCGTTGTGTGTCCCAAAGAGTTTTCGATATTTGGCTTAAATGTCTTTTTTGTGTAACAAAGCTGACTGGGAAGAACAGCTTGTTGTGGGAGTATATCACCCTCCTTCAGCACCTCCAACCTCAATTTAATCTTTCTTCTGAGTTAGTATTACTGGATGATATGAATTTTGATTGGCTTAGTAATGAGTCTGATAGTGTCAAAGACCTGTGTATTGACCAAAACCTTGCACAATGAATTGCTGCCCTAACAAGGCCTGGTCCAGATAACCTAGAGAAGTCCACCTTATTGGACCTCATTTTAAAAAAGGGAAACAACACACACACACACACACACAAAACATGAAATTCTCAGGAGTTCTGCTGGATTTTAGTGACCTCTGCCCAATTGCTTGAGCCAGAAGTTATAATAATTTAAAAAAAAAAGTGTTATCACTAAAACGACTTTTAAGAACTTTGCTGATCAAGATTTCTTTTTTATGGTTTGAATGATATCCATTCAAGTGTATAACTGCAATCCTGGAGCCTAATGTTGCTTTAGATTATTTTATTTAAACATCTAACTCTCAGTGATAAACTTGCATCCTTTAAGAATGTAAGAGTAAGAAAAGTCCTCACTGGTTAACACCTGATATTGTTACAATGTTGCATACATGGGACATTTGCTACATTTGTCCTAATAATCTAATACTAATCTAATACTTACTATGTAACATCTTTATCAGACTGCTGTTTTAATCTATCAAAACTCTGGAGAATAATTAAGCAGCACAAACAACATGGCATCCTACACATTTCACTCGAGTTTTAGACGTACGTATTGTACTATCACAGCAACCACAAAAGTTGGGAATGATAATGCACATGCTTTGGATAACAAACTTGATCGTGGTGCCTTTTTAATAATACTTCTCAACCTTTGACACTTGACTATACTGTATTTATCGATTATTAATCTGGTAGAACTCAAGATGTGCTTGCTAATTGTTGCTGATCAATTTTCTTGATTGATTGATTGATTGATAAAGTGGGGTGCCACAAGGTTCTGTTTTAGGACCATTTTAGGACCCTAATGTTTGTATACTTCAAAGTTGGTGTCAAAAACAGATCAAATCAACTGTAAACGGGGGATGCAGTCATCTACTCTCGATCAACTTCTACCAAACCTACTATTTTTATATATTTCACAACACACTTGCTGAATTTAAATTGCTGTTAAATCCAAACAAACAATAATATAACTTGTTGATAGTAAATTAGGAAAGATTTTCTTGTTAATAATCATTTTCTGGGATTGATGTGAAGTTGTCTTTCAAAACACATAGAACAGAAATGTTACAAAATGGAAACCTTTATTAGTAGTCTAGTAAATCTTTTTTTCTTTAGTTCTGTAAAAAGCTAGTACAAGCTATATTTTTATCAATGTTGGACTATGGAGCTTTATTTCTAAACCACCTGATACAGTTTATCACGCTGTTTATAGATTTATTACTGACGTCACTGTCAGCTGCACCAGAATGTCAGCTGCACCTCCTTGACTCTGAGAAGAGACCAACACTGTTTAGAGTTTATTTTAAGGCAGTATTTCATTATCTTCCTGCTTATGTAACAAATGCGTTCAGCTTTAAGTTATTCAGTTACTCCACATGCAATAGCTCTTAATCTACCTACTGACTGACTGTTCAAACAAATAGCTGGAGTATTTTGGCACCGTTAAAATAATTTGCTTTAATCTTTTCAAGTATTTCATCATGCGCTAAATCCTATTGAAATATACTTTTTACATTGTTGTTTTGTAATTGTTTTATTTCATTCTTTTTATGGCTAAACCTTGCATTTTTGTTGTCTTTGTTGTTTTATTGATTTGTTTGTCTTTGGAAAAGAGAGCTTGCTCCCAACTGGCCCCCTTGGAATAAATAAACATTTAATTTATATTAAATCATCAGCCGTAGCTAACAATAGCAAATAAGTGTTTTTTGTTTTTACCACGTAAAACTTTTATACTTACAATCTATACACAAAAGTGAGTTTTAGGTACAATTCCCCAGACCTTTGGCTGTGGACATACAGGCAGACGATACTGAGGTGTTTTTGTTAAGCCGGTGTTTCTGCTGCTCACACAGACGAGATTCTCCGTGGAGAAATCCCATGGCAACAGACTCCTCCACCAGGTAGACTGAGGACCTGAGAGCGTTTGACATCCCCGTTTCTTAATAATAAAAAAAAAAGTCCTTCCCCCTTTTTGTAATGCTTTCATACAAGCATTTGGAATGAATCCAGATTCCTTTGTAGTTACACTACCTTACATGACCAACCTGCAGTGCAGCTCTGCTCATTGGTTGTTTGAAAAATTGTGTGCATTGTATTATATCTAATCCACTGCCAGTGTTTTTTTGCATGCTGCTTTGCCTGCTTCCCTCTAAACTGAAAACAGGGAAATCCATTCGTGCGTCACATGCTTCTGTAGACCCTCCCTCAAAATATTGAGGAACGCCCAGTGCAGTGTTGACTTGGCACAGCAATTATCATTGTATTGCCAGGAGGCTTCCACAGATAAGAGCTTTTCTTCACAGTGTAATTGCGCACGTCTGTGTGCATGTACAGTTTGTGTACTTGGAAGTCACAACTTCTATTTTGGAACCACTTCAGTTTAATGTATCTTTTTTTTGTCATTTTGATTTGGAAAAAAAATAAAATTTAATAAGTTCCCCACCTTCATTCAGAGTGCGGTGTGGGGGAATAGATTGAGTATAAGAACTGGGCAGGTGTGTCATTAATTTTATCATATGTAAATGATAGCTAAGTACAATCATGATGCAGCGTTACAGACAAATGCTTGCCCCCCCCACACCAAATTCATCACCAAAATGTCCACCTTCATAGATAACTATGTTAAGTCATCATAATAATTTTTTTTTTTCTTTTATGTCTTACCTGAAACTGTAGTTATTTAAGTATTTTCAACAACAACAAAACGATGACGTATCAGCAAACTCATTTCCTTTTGTCGCATGGTTCTTTCCTGTCTTACTTCCTCTCTCTTTAAAGCTACAGTATAGTGGAACCTCAAGTAACAAACTTGGAATAACATATTTAATCTGTTATCCTGTTGAACAGAAATGTTTATAAATTGAGGTAATGTTTCCCATTGAAATGAAGGGAAATCTAATTATGTTCCTGCCTTAAAAGCTTTTCGTGAAAACGCACTATTGATCGCTATGTATTGCTGATTAATTTTAACCAACGGTAGGGGACTACAGCTCCTCCATTAAAAAAGAGTTTTCTTTCATAATAACATGGGGAAATTTTTATTCTTTTTTTTTGGGGGGGGGGGTATTTTTGGTTGATTTTGTGAATACCAATCCATGGAATTTTGGCTTTTTATGTCCCAAAAATTCCTAAAGTGGTATGTCATATTGTCATTTAATTGATTAATTAAATTTCAACACATTTCTTTTTGGTCATTTTTATACATTTTTAATTGCCTCGCACAACAACATACGTTGATGGATATTTTGATGTTATTATACCGTCATTAACCATTTGATTGTTGCTTAATTAAGGAGATGCTAGAATTAAATAAATGGCATACATACAGTATATAATATTTTCTGACGAAAATGAAATGATTTTTAGACTTCGCTTATTTTATAGAGTCATGATTTTATTCCCTGGTCCATGCAATGTTCCAATAATAAATTGCATAAATTGGACCTTGAAAATTTGTGCAGAACTCGAATCGTTCGCAAACAGAGACGTCCGTAACTCGAGGTTCCACTGTATTCCCTTTTTTCAACAGTTGTGTTAACAAGTCAGATTTTGAGACAGATATGCTGCAATTCAACTAGGTAGATTGTTTGTGTATTGGTATCTTTTTAATTGCATATTGAGGTGAAAACATGCCCCCAAAAGGTGTACGCATATGCTTTGAGCGATGCCGCAGAACGCAATTGTTCGAAGTTGTGCCACACAATTTCGCGAGTGGCCAAGTCTCCGTCACTGGTTTTGCAGCAATATAAAATTTGAGTTCCAATTCCACGATTTGGCGACATCCCAAATTATAGCCAATCAAAATGCACGGAAGCTTTACCACAGGCGAGAAATACATTTCTGGGTTATAAGTGAGCAAGACACAGCCGTGTACCACACGCTTTCGAACAACACACAAAAAAATGTGTTTTGCAACAATGCTTAACCATCTTTACAATTTCATAAGTACCTGTAAAATAGTGAAGCTTGTGGTAAAAATATGTGAGCAGAAATAGAAATAGAAATCCCTTTATTGTCATTGTACTCAAGTGTGCAACGAGATTAGAGATTGTACACATGGAGCTGGTTACTTTCAAACAAATTCAATATAACAATTTTTTTTTCATCCTCTTTTTGAGCAACATGTGTCTTCCTTGACTGCCAAATAATTTTTTGGGGGATTAAAAAGTGAGCAGGTCAAACAAAAATATTATCTGAGGAGCCTAATTGTTTTGCGATAGTCGGATCCTGGTCGAATTTAAAAACATTGCGTAATGTGTGACTGCCCTGATTTGCAGTTATTTAGAAATAATAATTATTATTATTATAATAGAGATGGATACTGAGTTATTCAAGCAAATTCTCTTCTCGTCAATTTATTTGGTAGACTAATTTATTGGGGATGTTTGTATGAAGTAACCATAAATTACCGGTTTCCTTCTGTTAGGGTCTGTTAAAACAGTGTCACATTATCTTTACTAATTTATTGGCTACAGTATGTGATATATAATATCATATGAAATAGACACTGTTGATGTAATTTGATTTGCATACAAATACTGCGCTGATTTCTGACCTCTCTGTTACTGTCCTAGTTCCTGGCTCTTTCTTTTCCCCACATTGTTTAACCCTCCCACTCTTCTTTTTCAGACCTAAATCGACTCCAACTCCAACTGCATCCTTAAGTGCCAACGGTGTGCCAACAGAAGCTGTTGACTATGA
Source organism: Idiotropiscis lumnitzeri (assembly GCF_059441095.1). Lineage (NCBI taxonomy): Eukaryota > Metazoa > Chordata > Actinopteri > Syngnathiformes > Syngnathidae > Idiotropiscis > Idiotropiscis lumnitzeri. Next base: position 11,015,257 of record NC_142411.1, read on the forward strand.
CAGATTGAAACAGGTTGGCAAACATATTTCATGATTAAAGTTTTTTTTTTTTTTTTTTTTTAAATATCCTGTATTTTCATCGTAGCGTTCTGTAGGTGCAAAATTGTGGGTTTTAGTTACTTGGTGATGATTAATGATGATTTATGCTAGCAAATGAATTATGACGACTTTTTTTTATTTCATGCAATTTTGGAACTCAACCGACATTATCGTGAAACATTTACTTAGTAACTTACACAAAAATGCTCATCTAGCATCAAAGGAGAGTTGGATGTTCTTATTAAGCGAGTCCTCATCATATTTAATTGCCTTACACACTAAAAAAACAGGTGGGCTGAGTTTTGTGTTGTACTGAATGTGAAGTAAATTTAACATAACATCAGTTTAGTGAGTGACGCTGCTGAATTTAGACACGGGGATCGGTGTTCAAATCCTGGTCAGGACAGACAGTGCACCAACGGAAAATGTGTGGTTAAAATCCTGACCCAGTGTGCTTGGTCAAATCCTCAACCCAATGCTCTGGGTATGAATAACCCAGGATTGGCTCAATCCCTGGGTTAGCTATTTTAACCAATTTGGGTTCCTTGTGACAGTTTTAACACAATAATTCAGCGACCATCAATGGATGAATCTGACTGAAAAGCCTGCTCTTCATTTTGTCTCATGTTGTCTGACACCCTGGTTTAATTGGGAACACCATCAATGCTAATCTCATACGGAATATCTACGTTGTAAAAGACAATTTCCCAGTGTCACATAGGCCGCCACTTCAAAATGTAAAAGCCACTGTAAACTCTTCTCGCCATCAAGACATCCGATTGAAGGTGAAAGTTAATAACAGAGCGGTAACGTTAAAATAGTTTGTTTGCTGTCATATTTGGAGTATAAAATAATGCAAATGTGTTCTTTTTATTTCCTCTAGGACATTATGGATGAGATGAGGAAGGAGCTGTCCAAGCTAAAAGAAGAGCTCATTGATGGTAAATTGAGCTTTACTTTCCTTTTTCTTTTCCGTTGAACTTTAAAAGCAGCAATGTACAAATTTTATGAAGGGTCTTCTCTATATTTTTCGCGCATAGACGGCACAATTATGTGAACATATACTGTACAATATTGCTCAGTTAACAATAAAAGAGGACAAAATCATTTATTTGTTAACGTAAAGCGACATACAGTAATCTCCCTCTGCTCATTTCTATTGCGCCACATATCCTGTTAAAATTGAGAATATATATATATATATATATATATATATATATATATATATAATATAGATATATAATATATATTATATATATATATATGTATATAATATATATATAATATATATATTAGGGGTGTAACGATTCACAAAATTCACGGTTCGGTTCGGTTCGATACATTAGTGTCACGGTTCAATATTTTTTCGGTGCAATTATTTTTTAATTTATAGTTTATTGAAGCTACTTACATTTGTTTAAACTCAAAAGCACACATTTTTTCATTTATTTAAATCTATTTTAGCAACACCTGACTCGTTTTCTGCTGCGCGTACTTAGCAACATATTAAAAAAAACAGCACCATGAAAGAAAATCAGAATATTGTACGAATACAAAATAAATTACCTTGAGAAATGACCCATCTTCTGTGGTGCATTCTAAACAACAGATTACAGTATATTTGGCAAATAAACAGCTCCTTAACAAATACAATTTAGACTATACTTATCTTGTGAAGTATATATTCAGCACCATTAACTTATTAAACAAAAACAGGACCTTGAACTCAAACTCTTGGGTTAAAGATATAGGCTATATATGGTATGTAAAAAAAATACTAAAATATTTATTAGAACATTTCTTTATTTTATATATTAAATTAAAAATATTTTTCTGCAATTCCTATTTATCAGTCGAGTATACATAAAAAACAATTATCTTCGTGAATATCATATAATTTGAAACATCATTGTTTTTAAAATTTGAATCATTGTAACACAAACTCATCCAAATGCGGTAGTGTATCATCGTGGGTGCTTGACTGTATTTTCAGAATAGGCAGAAAAAAAACACTTTATCCCTTAAATTATTTTTTGAAACCACTGTACTTTGTATTCAAATAGTGCATTGTACAACTGCAAAATATTTTAAATTAAATTAAATAAAACAGGTACAGTTGCGTTTGGGCGCACTAATTTCCATCCTCCGCAACTTCTTTCAGACTTTTCTGGTTAAATCATCAGTCATATGACTTTCAAGCAGCCGTGTCTGAATAACGTTGCATTTGATGTCCCACTCCGCAGTGACGTTAAGTGCCGTAACGGTCAGCTGGCGCAGCCAGGGGCTGCTGACAAAGCCGCTGCTATTTTGACTCTCGTCTTGTTGAACAAATCAGGAATTGCAGTATTGGTATTGCAGTATAGGTTAAATAGGTCCACGCAGGAACCTTAGAACGTTCCACTCATTTTCACATTGAAGTGATGTCGGCGTAAATGTGACCATGTTTGTTGTACCACCACCGACGTAGTTAGCATTGTGTGACACTTGCGACCTTCTGTTGAAGTTGTAGTCCACGACACGCTTTCCGTCTGGTGCATACTTGAAAACTAAATTACTTCCAAAAGCTAGACGTGAAGTTTGGTGGAGCTTCTTCCGCTTCTGGGATGCTTTATAGCCACGATGCAACCGCTAGTGAGCTTCTTGTGCAGCTTGAGCCAAAATGAATGTGGGAGGGGCAGTAACGTACAGTGAATGGGTCTGCGCTCACCAATCCAGCATATAAAAGGCGGAGTAGGCAGCGTTGCTCCTCATCGTCATAACATTTTGCGTATTGTTCGATCCAGTGCACACCAAACCGTGACCACTGTATCGAACGATTCAATACAGATACACGTATCGTTGCACCCCTATATATATTTTTTTTTATTCAAGTAAAAAAATATATATACGTTTTTTTTTCACATGAGTGCTTGGTGGTCAGGTACCAAGTGCTTAAATATGGACACAATGGAGCAGACCACAACATTCAATAAATCTCTTGCAAACCATTTTTGATTTAAAACAACAATTTTTTTTCAATTTTTTTAATATTATTATTTTTTTATTTTTACATTAACTCATTCACTGCCATTGATGGGTATAGAAGCCAAAAAGTGAATTTATTTTACCTGTGCTGCTAGTGAATAAGTTTTCGGTGTTACAAATATCCTATTGATGTGAGATTTTTTTTTAAAAATGGCTAAATTGGACTTAGGTGTTTTTCACAGGACAGCGACGGCATAATTTTGAAGTTTATTTTTGGGCTCTTATGTCACACTCGTGGACTATACTTTCTGAGAAGCACCCAGGTGATTAATATTGACCCTTTTCCACTACGTGGTAACTACTTTGCATGATACAGCTGTGCAGTGGAAAAGCAGCATAAGAAAGCACTTAACTAGCATTTATCTTATTTTTGTACTGTTCTTTTGTGTCCTCAGCAATCAGGGAGGAATTGGGCAGGTCCAGTACAGCATAAATGATCCATATTCCCGCTTCTCCAAATCCAAGACTACATGACTCAACTTGGGTCACGCTAAGACTAGATATTACAGCCACCCAGAACAAGATTTCAACCTAGTAGCGGTGATGACAATGAAGACAGCAATCATGAATACATGAGAGGGTATCTGGGGTGGAACAGCATCCTCCTGAGTGATGTTTGTATAACTCTTCGAGATGGGACTAATCCTCCTCTTTCTCCTCCTCACACTTTCCACACCTGTCCTACTGAGGACATCGCATCCTGGAGGACTCAGCAGTCTGAAAGAAAAGTGCATGTCTTTTTGCAAAAAAAAAAAAAAAAACTTTCCTCTGTTTTTGTTGTCCTTAAATGAGGAAAAATACTAGAATGGAACTCTTCAAAGATACTGTAAAGTACATTGGTGCAGAAGTAAATCAGAAAATATTCTGGTGATTTTTCTATCAAAAGGCACGTTTTATTAAGAAACAGGAATAAAATAGGGATGGAAAAATCTCCCCTACCCCTCCTCCCATAATGCCACAGCAGTAGCGTACGTGCGAGTGAATGAACAAGTGTGAATGAAAGCGAATGAGGCAGCCCGCCACTAATGGACGCTGTAAAGCTCGTCTTCCTCAAATGCTATTTTAACCTAAATATGTACAAAAGAGAGAAGAAATTATTTAGAAAACCATGTATCTGTTCAAGCCTATATCAAAGGCCGCATCAAGTAGGTCCATAATGGTCATAATCACGTAACATCGTTTCATCTTCTTTGTTTCTGTTGCTTAGCAAGGGAAGCTGCATCTCAGACAGCAGCCGTGGTAGCTCGCTAGCAAGCAAAAAGTGCTATTTCGCTAACACCCATCATGCTATTCGAGCATGGACACTGTAGATGGACTCCTCTCTATCTCGTTTGACAATAGTTTTATTTTTTTTTTCTTTACAAAACAGAAGGTAAAAAAAAATCTGCCAAGAAAATTCATTCACCTTCTCAAGTTTATTACAAGCAATAAGTGTAGCATCTGTCATAAAGCCCCTTCAAATATGTTTCTGTCTATCAGAGCTCTCTTTAGGAAGAAAATGACTGTGTGCAATGATGTCTCGTGGTTTGCAACGCATGATTTCACGGATCTCTGTTACATTCAATCATACTGTATCCTTCATGTCTTTTGCTGTTGGAAAGATTTTTCTGTAATTTTAAATTTTCCCAACAGACTATACAACGAGTGTTCTATTCTTGGTTGGGTTTCTTCAAGGGTGTCAATGTGCCATTCAGTCGTTCACCAGTGCTTACTTTTTTTTGCCTTAAATTAACTAAGAAAAGACAATTTAGATCATTTTATTTTCCCACTCCAAATTCATTAGTTGAAGAATTCATTTGATTAGATCCAAAATACCTTGTGAACTAAATGATTTTATACTAATTTCATTCAATAAGCATTGAACGGAATCCCGACAGGTCTGTGAAAATGAACATAGTGTAGATGCAAAACAAATTGCACAGTATTGTTGCAAGGCTTTAAAGGGGATGTCAACATCTCCAAAATAATTTGCAACAATAAATTCTATGCGCCTTCACTCGTCTAAACATAGCATTCTGATTAATATTGCCTTTGTAGGATGCAAGTTAAGCAATAAAATTCACCTTTTAGCCATTTGAGGGGCGGACATTTTGTCACTTTCTGTTGACTGAAAATGACATGATTGGAGGTGATTTGAATGGTGATGTCATTTTCAGGCAACAGAGAGTAACAAAATGGCCGCTGACTGAGATAGACTAAAACAGGTGCATTTTACTGCTTAATTCAAATTCCAATAATGTAATATTAATCAGAATTCTCTGTTTCAACTTGTGGGACTTCATAGAACATATTATGGTGAAGAAAAGTTTTGCGTTGACTTCCCCTTTAAAAAAAAAAATTTCAATTCACTCTCTCTGCATTTGTTTTATTCTGGGGCTATTTTAAGTTTGAAAATTTTTATTTGTTGAATTGGTTTCTTTTAGCTGTAAGTGGCAAAACACTGCAAAATGTTACTTCTTTTTTTTTTTTTTACATTTTGACAAAACGTTCCATCCAAAATTGTTCATGCTGTTGAAATCCAATGTTATAAATTTTATTTGCTGACTTGAGAATGGTCCAGAATATTATCTTTGCTCAAAATGTTCCGAAAACATCAGAAATATTTCATAAATCAATTTGCGATGTTATCATTTTAAGTGGTGTAACATACAACATTGTGCCACTTTCTTGTCATATCAACTAATTTGATTTCACTTTGACTCAATATTTGGTCAGGCAATTAATAATCTTGGTTTCATTTCTATGTAAAAACCTGAAATATAGGCAGAATTAACAATTTGTCTTTGGGCGTTTTTAGACGAACATTTAAACTGATCAACTTCTCAAAACTAATCTTATTTTTTATGCACCCTATCCTTTCAAATATTTTGGGTATTCAAACCAAAGCAGCAGATACATACAGGTTTGAATTCTCTTTTAATACTTTCATTTCTCAATCCACGGTTTTATTCTAAACATTCAAACAAGAGGCTATTGCACTTTAGTACGAAACCACAAGACATACTCAAACACGTCACAACTGCAGTGTGGCGATTTCTCACCAAAGGACTTGACAAACAATCATACTCAACAAAGTCGCCTTGCTTATTGTTCAATCATCAATGTCAGGAGATTTAATCGCCGAATCATATCTTAAATGCACAGTACATCCACGTATTGGTTAAATGTTACAATCTCTGTTGACTCCATGTGGTTTGTGCCTTGTTCCGAAGTTGGATTTAATCGATGACTAGTAATAATATGTGTCCATCAAATACACTTATATTGTGTATTTCTATGTTCCATTGAAGAGAGAGCTCAACGACCTTGGTACTGTTCCTCACCAGGAAGCATCTGTGCAAAAATGATCTGCTTGGTTGTTTCCAAGTTGTCTTTTTTTTTTTTCTTTTTTTTTTTTTTACTGCTCTGAAGTACAATCAGACGTTGGCCTACAAGTGTTAAGGGGAGATCTTCACTCTTAGTTTGAAAGACACACAAGTCCCTTATGCCAGTTAAATGTGTTTAATAAATTTGCTTTTGATGCCTAATTTGGAATTGGGACAAGGAACGCCTGTGTCCACATGTTTTTGTCAGTTTGATGATGGAAACACTTGTTTATGTTTGGTTATAAATACAGGGAAATGGGATTGTGAATTTGCAAGTATTTTTGAGAAGGGGCTTAAAGCTTGAAGGGACGGTACGTTTCAAAAGGTTTGGGTTGGTTTCCACACTTGTTCTTTTAACATCCACATTGTGTACTATACTGTGTTCTTGTTAATTAGTCTTTTCTTACATGCTAACATTTTTGTTTTGTTTGAGCAAGTTAAATAAAATTGCAATACAAGACATAGTAGTTATTACTCTGTCCATCTGTCTTTCTTACATATACTTGGGATTTTCTCAGGCTATGAAAATGCAGTAAAACTTCTTAACCACCCTGAATACATAAAATTCAAATTTTAACAAAGCAATTCCAAGAAAATATCCCTTGAATGTTGCAAAAAACCTCAGAGGAGGAACTGGTATGGTGACATGCACATGTATTTTCGTCGGGTGCGGTGGTTTCTTGTATATCAAATTTGAGGTACAAGATGGAGCCGGAGACGGCTGATATTTTTGTTCACAGTGTTTATCATGTATAATTTTAACTCAGTTAAATATTTTAACTCAGTTAACTAAGTTTGATTTATTTAAAAAATAATATTGTGCCATATTAGCTGTCTTTAGCACGTCTCAGGACAAAACACTGTGTTTAAGTTACCACTGGGCCTTGCAAACCAACACTGCTGGAGTGTGGCGCTTGTGGGCAGTTTTGAGAAATGTTTCAAAAATAAATGTCTGAAAAGATGTCTCCATTTAGATCGTATTCAAGAATCCAAGAAAGCTATTAGAACAGTCTTTGAATTAAATATACTTCATATTTGGTAATTTTGCATCAATTCCAAGATATTATTCAAGTAAATATCTGTTATAAGCTTCGCAAAAAATAGTAGTTGAAAAATGTGATTAATCATGGAAGATTTTGTGATTAATTAGTTTTAAAAAATTAATCACTTAACAGCACTAATTTTTATTATTTAGTAGTAAACCACTTTTCAAATTTATCATGAGTAATGCAGTTTCTTTATCTCAATGTGTATTTAACCTGGTTACATTAATTTTGTCCAAATGTTACTTAAAATATGAACGGTTTTATGATAGTGACAATGAGTGGGACACATTACTTGTATTTGCGTTATTTTCTATGAATATTTGTTTTTCTAAATTGGAGGTCAATTAGGATCCCAGATGGGCTTTCATCAACGTGATTCGGCTTCTCTTTTACAAGCAATTGATTAAAGGTAACACCAGCATCTCTTCTACTTTTGTAGTTTTACAGTATTTGAATGTCATTTAGAATTGCCTCTCCCCCAATCTGAGCACATCTGCACCACTGCGTCCTACATTCACCCTCAGTGAAAAAGAACAGGAAGCAGAAGAGAAAAATAGCACCCGAAATGAAACTGCACGAATTGTCAGTTATTCGCTTTAATGGACATGGCACAATTCAAACCGTGTTTCAATGATGTCATAAAATCAAGATAATGTTTACACTGCCAGTGATTATGAAAACTGATGGGATTTTCGAGCAGCATTTCAGCTGTTGACCTCATATAAGCGCAAAACATACATAATGTATATATACAGTAATGACATGATAAAAAAAAATTATTCAGATTATGACAAAAACATTTGAACAAAAATTGCTGACCATTTGCGGATATTTAAGTAGTATGGATGAAAATGTTAAATTTCATATAGTTTCCTTCTGTAATGCAAATCTGCAGCATTTCAGTGCAAGTAGGAAAAAAAGCTTCCTGCAGTTTATTGGTTGTAAAATGGGCGTTGCATACCGAGGTCTGGCTGTGCATTTGCAGTTTGTGGTAGGCTTTTTTTGGGGGGGGGGCTTTCAGCCATGTGAGCCTCAACTCAGAAACAGGAAGACACTCTGAGCTGTCGTTTACCTTAATTGGATTGGGTAACTAAAAACATAAAGCACGCATGTAAAACAAAGGGTGTATCTAACATTTGGCTGTCAGTTTACATGAATGCATTTGCTTTTGGCAGTTTGTGTCCCAATATCCCAAAAGGAAAAACTTACTGTATTATCAATACAATTCAGTTGATTTATAGACATTCCAGAATAGTAGCATTACCCACATTCTTGGTATAATTTTTTTTTTCTGAAGCCCAATGAGACGACCTTATTTGACACGCCATAAAACGGTACAGTATTCCTTCAGAGCGGCGCATTTACTTGCGCAACTGCGCGCGCGCGTCCCAGCACAGTTAAAATATCGTGACAACCAATGAGATCACGGAGAATATTTTGAAATGACGGTGAGCAGGCCAATCAGATGCCTTCGCGCCTTCCTGGTCACCAGTAGCTTTTATCGAGAGGGAGGGCGATACACGCCTACGTCAGACGTTAGCGGACTTGCAAATTCTAAATATTAAGATTGATTTGTTAGGTCGTAACTTTGTTGCGGGAAGTTTTTAGCCCCGATTTTGCAACTCTTGGATTTATCGCAGCAAGTGGTAAGTGCATCCGTCTCTCACATGCTCGCTTATAATGCATGGAAGCAAACCGCTTTCCGTTTCTCTTCTGTGGGACTTTATTGGTTTAGCTGCAGCTAGCTGAGCTGGGGTTAGCTCGGAGGTTTAGTGACTCCGACTAGTTCCTGGAGCTATGACTTAGTTCCATTTGTTTTACTGAAACTGTGAACGAAACAATTGCTTCATAAATTCCCCCGTTAAAAAAAAATTCTTATGAATTGATTTTATTTACTTCATGACGCTGTTCAGTTCATATTTATCATTGCGTTGTTACAACTTTAAAACGTCACAAATGGGTAGCGTCAACGTTCATTGATGAACTTCAGTAAGTAGACAGAGACTATTACCTCACGATAACCAAGACGTTCTAATTAAGATTGGAAAGCTACCGTGACGAGCTGCTTACTTGGTTTTTGTTTTGCTTCTGCCACACGTACGATCTCTTGAGGTGGACGTTTTCTTTTTTTTTTCCCCACGGCAGTAACTGGTGGGTTTGTATTTTTTTTTTCATCAACACAATTTGAATGCATGACGTTTTCCCTCCCTTCTTTTCGCCGAGCGGGACTTCGCCGGTTTAAAGCTAACGTTAAAGAAGCAGCAATCGTATATAAATATATGAAATATAAAATATATACTGTACACACAATCAAACTTTCAGACGCCTTTTATTGTCTTATGCATTTATTTATCGATTTTTAACCATATGCCCAAAGCAGAATAATATGGTTAAAAAAATCAATAAATAAATGCATAAGACATGTGTGTGCGTGCGTGCGTGTGTGTGCATATATATATGTGTGTGTGTGCGTATATATATATATATATATATATATATATATATATATATATATATATATATATATATATATATATATATATATATATATATATATATATATATATATATATATATATATATATATATATATATATATATATATATATATATATATATATATATATATATATATAAGGGCTGTCAAAATTAAAGCATTAACTCAGGTGATTAATAAAAAAAAAAATCAACTCAGTGAAATATTTTAACTCAGTTTGATTTATTTAAAAAATAATTTGCATACTTTGCAAATATTGTGCCATATTAGCTGTCTTTAGCACGTCTCAGGACAAAACAATGTGTTTAAGTTACCACTGGGCCTTGCAAACCAACACTGCTGGAGTGTGGCGCTTGTGGACAGGTTTGAGAAATGTTTCGAAAATAAATGTCTGAAAAGATGTCTCCATTTAGATCGTATTCAAGAATCCAAGAAAGCTATTAGAACAGTCTTTGAATTAAATATACTTCATATTTGGTAATTTTGCATCAATTCCAAGATATTATTCAAGTAAATATCTGTTTTAAGCTTCGCAAAAAATAGTAGTTGAAAAATGTGATTAATCATGATTAATCATGGAAGATTTTGTGATGAATTAGTTTTAAAAAATTAATCACTTGACAGCAGTAATACACACACACACACACATATATATATATATATATATATATATATATATATATATATATATATATATATATATATATAAGGGCTGTCAAAATTAAAGCATTAACTCAGGTGATTAATCAAAAAAAAAAATTAACTCAGTGAAAGGGGGGGGGGTGTACATGAGCGCGCATGGTTGTTCGTCTCTGTGTGCCCTGCAATTGGCTGGCAACCAGTTCAGGGTGTCCCCCGCCTACTGCCCGAAGATAGCTGGGATAGGCTCCAGCACCCCCCGTCCCTTGTGAGGAGAAGCAGTATAGATTATGGATGGATAGATACTTAACCAAGTTGGTCCCATTGAGGTAAAGGCCCTCTTTTCCAAGAGAGGCCAGGCCAAGACAGGCAGCAGCTAAATACAGAGTGATTGACATAAACGTGAGACAAGGTACATTTGACAAAGCACTAGGGCTGGGCGATAAACCGAAAATTTACCGTTACCGAAATTTATTACAATTACCAACAAAAATTTTCACATGTCAGTAAATTCGGTGTTAAAAAAAAAAGGATGTATTTTCTGTCTGCGGCTATGTTCATGCCCCTTTAAGACGGCGAAGCGTGTAGTCACGTGACTCCACCCAGCTGAACAAGAAAGAAAACAGACGACGTGGTCGTAGCTGGCGATTCAAATCCAGAAGCGGCTGACACGGCGGAAGATGAAGTAACGTTAGTTGAAGTTGTTCCTGTTGCGCTTGTCCCAAAAAGAAATTAGACAGACGATGTTATTTATTGTGCATTTTTATCATTACCGAGGTAAAATTGCTCAATTTATCGCGATATTGATTTGAGGTCATATCGCCCAGCCCTACAAAGCACAACATTATGGATTAAGCTATCAATAAATATAAAGGACAAAAATAGTTGTTACGCTAACTGGGTCAGATCCGTGGTGGGACTTTTTTCCAACCTGATTCACCTGTTACGTTTCCAAGATGCAGAACAGGTGGAACTTGGTGTTTTCAGCAGAGGAGATGTGACAGTTTAAAGCCCCATCCCACACACCCCAAACACATACACACACACCCCCACACCCCCACGCACGCACACACACACGCTGGCCTCTGTGCCATCTGATGGGAAACAGCATTCCAAATCCACAAGCGGCATCCCACAAGCCAGTAGTAGGATCGCAGGAACTAACTTTGGGTGTGTCCCGTCTTTTTCTGGATTTTAGGTTTGGTTACTGGTTGATTGGTTAATAAATCTTGATTCTAGTAATCCTGCTGAGCCAACCTGCCAGTGAGTATGTGTTAAATCAGCTTTGCTTTTTGTGAGTGAAATTAGTTTATCGCTGCTAAATATTTGATTTTGCTTTATTTTCTTTTGCAAATTTATTGGAGATTTTCAGTAAAGAGTTCATCTTATATGTCAAACGCATTGTTTAAATGTAATAAAACCTCCCCACTGAAAATAATTGAAACAAAAGTTAGTCCATTTAATGTGCAACCGATAATGATGACTCATTAGGAAAAGAATCATTACTGAAATCTATTAGCCTTAATATTGTCATTTATTGGTCCAAGTCAAAACATATTGTCTTCCCACTAGCTGGTATAATAGACAGTGGCAGTGAAAGCGTTGTTTGTCAGAAGTGGCTGGATGGTCCTTCACCAAATGACACATGGCTCTGGTTAAACCTCGCAGGAACAGACCTGTCAGCAGTTTTGCATTAGTGTTGGTTTTCAACACACTGAGCCTCTCTGGTCACTATTAATGCATAATGCTGACCTTGCCGGGCCTACCATATTCTACCCAGTGGCATATACTACAGTAGAGTGGCATTTTAATGCTCTAGATTGGTTTCTATTGTAGATTAGGAGTTGCAGCTATGCGAGGAGCAAGTGCACAGTTTAGTATACTATGTCTGATGATGCAAGGATGTTTATAAGGAAAATGAATAAAACACTGCTGAAGAACTGGTTTTAATTATATTGTAAACCCCCAATAGTTCCCAAGCCCTGCCATGTACGGCAGGTTGTAGCATTTGAAGTAAACCTGTCTACTGTTTATCGAGCATCAGCAGAATTATTCTCAAGCATTTTGTCAATGTTTAGCAATTTTTGCAGTGCCCTAAAGCCCGTTGGCCACTGTAGTTCTGTTGTTAACAGAAAAAATAAAACAAATTACTTTTGTTGGAACCATTTCCAAATTATTTGGATGAATAATATATGATTTATGAGTCGTGACTCCCACGTAGCTGGATGAAGATAAGTGTGACGCTGATCATTTTCGAGCTGATACCACTGAAATTGATTCCCAAATTTTGAACATCAATGTGGTTGATACTTCAGTTGATGCTCTGCATTTGCAGTATCGTACCACGAAGTAAATCAGTACTGATATCGTGTCGCAGACCACACAAGGTCCACACCAGCTGCAGAGCAGCTTGTGTCGCAATAAAACCTTTTAGTTACATATTGACATGTAGTTCCAAACACTTTTAGTAGCCGCCAACATTCAAATGTTTCAGCTGCCAGAGGAAAACGTGCATATGGGAAACAATTCCGTTGTGGTGTTTTATTTTGCGGAGCTAATCAGTGACATCATTGATTGATCTGTGTGAATTGAAGACATAACGGTTGATCAAAAAAATGTGCCAACATGCAAAATATCCTCCGATCCAATCCAAACTATCAGATCGGCGTAAAGTCTAAAAAAAAAGCACCTGTTAATGACTGTGTACATGCAGTGAAGACTCTCTGTAACTTCTACAGACAACCCAGGCTAAAGTTTGCTGATCTTGGTTCGTAATCCCAACCAGTTATCAAGTATCACTTCAACCTACTTCATTGAAACCATTTACAACTTCTATGATGCAGGGCTTTGATACCATCTTGTGGCATCTTTGGACATTACACAAGCGCAAAAAGGTCCAGAAATATGTTTTTCTGAAGCTGATGATAGGTTTCATAGAAAAAAATAAAACATAGTTAGGTGGGTTCACTGTACTCAGAAAAACTTTAAAACAAAATATTCAAAAAGAATTAGAACCTGTGAAATTTTTAAAAGTCTGTTAGGTGGGTAAAGTACGTCCTTATTGCGGATGAACACCGAGGGAGCCCCGCTACGACTCTCATTCAAGTGAATGACAGCAGCGCATGCGCCTGTAATCTATTTACTTATTTATTTTTTTACTGTAAGCTTCAATATTAGTATGACTCCCATAAAGTTGGCATCTTCTTTAGCTCCTTTTTGGGGGTGGTTGTTTTGATCACGTTGTGCTGCATGCTAAATCCGGCGGCTGCTGGATACAAGACCAGGAGCGGTTCTGGAATGGACTGCTTGTCTGTGAGTGAATTCTCCCCCATTTCTCACTCTCCTCTTATTTTTCCGTCCTTCTCTTTCATATTTCTTCATGCGACCGAAGACAATGCCAAGAGTGAAGTACCACAATGGGGACATGGTGATGGGTCGCTGGCCTGGAAGCAACCTGTACTATGAAGTTAAGGTATTGGGTTTTGAAGCCAAAAGTCAACTGTACACGGTCATCTACAAGGATGGAACTGAGCTTGAGCTGAAGGAGCAGGACATTAAGGTATGACTAAATCTTATCGGGGATTTAAAACATGCACACATTGCCTTTTCCAATGCATTTTTTTTTTCTGATATCAAAAATGAGACCTAGATAAATCATTTCAAACATTTTCCACCATTTATGCAACCCACATGTACAACAACCATGAAGTATTTTAGAGTGGAAAAGTAAAAATAAAAAACTGAAGTATTAGATTAGGCCTCTTTGACAGATAAGTAGAGGGCGGCATTGATCAGTGGTAGTGCGGTCGTCTCACCCAGAGCTTTGCTGGTTTGATTCTGCGCCCGTGTGACAATGTCGAAAGTGTTCTGAGCAAGTCACTGAACCTCCAGTTGCTCCTGATGCTTTGCCATCAGAAGGTGAATTCAAATCAGTGTGAAGCTCTTTGAGGTCCTGATTAGTTAAAAAAATGCCATGCAAGTGGAAGACCATTTTGGAAAAAAAAATAGTATTGCGATTTTTCTGACAGATATTGCGATTTCTATTTAATTTGCGATTAGCTTTAAAATGTACTATGACATTTACAAACATGGCAGAAAATGCCATTAAAACAATATAAGCTATTACTGTAATAAAGCAAAGACACTTTTTTGAGGGTGGCATTTTTTTCCTCAAGTTTTTAAAATCTACTTTCTGTCAAGTATAATTTTGGAGTCATGTGTGATTGTCCATATAATTATCTCAATAAAATTGTTGCCCTTTCGCAAGGCTAAAGTGATTAAAATATATAATTTGGAGACCTGTTATTGTGTAGATCTCAAAACTCAGTACTCTGTGATGCAAATATTATTGATGAGATTATAAATATTTAATATTCGTTTGATATCAAACTGCTTTGTCATGATGACGTCAGCCATATATATGTTGTGATCTGAGAGCGTCTGCTAAATTGCTAATGTAGCCGCCATCTTATTTTATTTCTAGATACATACTGTTTGAAATATAACATTTCTGTTCATAGCTGCTGGCTCTCTGCCCTAACGCGGTTGTAGCCAGACGTCTGTTAAAGGTCGACTGTACAACTAAATGCTTATTTGGATCGAATCTGTATTTCACTTTAGCATTTAGCATGTTACCACTCCTCGTTAGCCTCCTTGTTAGTGGGGTAGTTTATATGTTGCCACGGAGGAGATGATCTATGTCACGCAGATCGTTGCTGCTGCTATGCATGGACTTGCATGTAGTACAAATAAAGTCTGTACTGCTGCGGCGCAAGATAGCTTGGTGGCTAGCCTTCATGTAGCGGCGAAATAAACTACTTCCAGGACCGCGGACAACAGCGTGACACTTTTTTAAGATTTTTTATTTTTTATATCAGTACGGCACTGGTTCATGTGACCTGCTTCATGAACGTGGGACACAAACTGCAGCTTAGACGATCTTAAAATCGTGATTTCGGTCCCCAAACGATCAATCGTTCGCGCTAATTTGCACCCTTTCACACTTACTAGTTGAATCCAGTTAAAACCATTGAGCCACACATTGTCAAATGGACGAGGCAGTGCCGTCCTCCTGTTTGGGGGCAGCACAGGCAGTAAAAGTATAGCAACCATTTTGGATTACACGTTCTTCCGCATCTGCCAGAATAAGTCTGTCTCGAATTTTCTGGCTCTCTTGGTAGTCACTGCTAGCATAATATACATGTATTAATGATAAAAGGACCGATGAAGGTTGCCTCATAAGGTTTCCCGGAGCCTAACGGACTCATTAGCGTGCAGGAGAGCGGCGCACGGAATGTACTATTATAAGGAACTGCATGAAGAAATCCACTGACGGATGATGTAAAGTTGGCTGCTGTGAAAAAGGCACGTTCAACCACCGATTGTGCGTCCGCCCCCTACCCCCCAACACAACTACAAACACACACACACACACACACACACCAGTTCTGAATCTGTGTGCTTGCGTCTGGATCAAATACACCAAAATTTGATTACACCATCTGCACCACAACTTAGACCTTGTTTTACCTGGTCTAAATTTTACTGTAGTCTACTTTCTGTCACCAAATTGTGCACCAGGGGGCTTGTAATTGAAAACGCACCAGGTCCATCGGAATTTCCGGCGACACGTACTAGCACGATCTGCCAAATTCCCAAATACGGTAAACTAGATTTGCGAAACGTGCGTTCGTCTATTGATATAGAGCTCCAAGTGTGTTTAATGTAAAAAACTATTTCTGTTCTGTAACATAATATTAAAACTGAATAAAAGTTTTGTGTTTCTACTTGTATGAAGTGTAAATTTAAGCTGAAAGTCACACGTACACGTGTTGATGTGTGCCTTGAAGGAGTGTGGCTTAGTGAGTCATTTGGAGCTGGAGTCAGTTGAATTGACTGTTCATTCCTTGGCTGTGTTTTCATTTTCTATTTGTCTGTTTCCCATTCAAATTGTGTCATCTACATTTTATGTCAACACTGAAATTTCTTTTTCAACTATTGCTTCCAGAATACTCATGGTTTCCAGCCGCGCTCTCGCTCTCGTTCCCAATCACCGGCCCGCCGTCGCAGCCGCTCCCGGTCCCCGGCAAGGACCACACGCCGCTCTTCTTCACGCGCAGCAGCAGCGGCCGCCGCTGCTGCAATAACAGAGAGCGTGCCATCATCACGCAAGGATTCAAAGTTGAAGGAAATGGTTGAAGTCCGACTCAGTCCTCTGGTAAGAGGCATGGCTGCCCTATTCATTTCTTCACTAAATTAATAGTTATATGAAAATTTGGTTGAAAGTTATAAACAAAGACAATCATGCGCGGCATTGTTCAAGATTTTCGATGTCGTCGTGCATTGTATTTATACCAAGAGGTCGTCTTTAGCCAATATAATAACTTGACTTAGTGCATTGTCAAACTCAGCAGTTATTTTCCATTATTTATTATAGAGTCCTCATCAATCTTGGTAATGTTTTTTCTGTGATTTAAGTTTTTGACCACACCATTGTCACGCTTCCATTTGTCTATTTTGTCCCTGTCCATCTCCAATACTCTCCCTCCATTGTTTGACAACAGCAATCCACAATGGCTGCTGAGAGCAATAGCAACAATAAGCATGAAAACAAAGAGGAGAATAACACTGCAAACAATGTAAATCAGGTGAGTTTAACTCAAACACAAAAGCAGTGTTATCAGTTTCATGATCATGTGGTCCTTCATGACAAATACTTGTTACATGTTCATGGTACTTGAGTGAGGCATTATTCGGTCCACCTCTCAGTAACATGCATCCATCCAACCATTCATTCTCTGAACTGCTTATCCTCACTATGGTCACATTTTACAAGAAGTAAAGTTTAATCATTCCACAATACCAAGAGCAAAGCAAAGTGATTTGCAGTTAAAAAGCAGTACAAAGAACAAAGATAAATAACAATTTTGTTGGTGTTTATTTATGTCCGTGCCTTCGTGCAGATGTTTCTCAAGAACACTGAGCCCACCAGCCATTGGGAAAAAAATGACAGTTGGAAGTAGAGCTGGGCGCTATGACGACACATATCACAAAGGCAATAGAAACATTTATATCGTGTCTATCGTTATTTTTCTTCTTTCAGGTGAATATGGATGATCTGTATGGATCACGGATCAAAGATGATCCGTTCCACCACTTTATTATAATGAAGAAATAGTCACATATTAAAGCGCAATTGTATTATTGAGGGACAAAATTGCAATTACAATATTTTTCAAAATAATTCGGCCTTATAGTGTATACTGAGTGAAGTAATATTACACAAAAAAGTCATGCAACACATTATTTACTCCATATGAGGGAAAACATAAACATTTGAATGACCGTGACTGCAAATAAATTGATTATTAGAAAGAAGACACTAGAATGCCTTTACTTGTATTTCGTGGTCAAACCTTTCCTATAAATTCTTTGCACTGAGAGTAGTCACACGATTATCACCACAAGCACGGATGTTCCCAGGACTGCTCTTTTTTCTGCTGCCAATGTGCTTTGAGCAAAGCCAGAGCTAATGGAATGTCATGATGCACGCACGTAAGGGGGCCCACGCCGAGAGAGGCTCCCCTCACAAGATCCTGCCCATTCAGTCGGTCACCACGCATGCCGCCATGTGCTCCTGCTTTACTTTCACTTGTTCTGATCGAATTTGCGGGCCGACAGTTGGGCATGGCAGATTATGTCTTGTAAATGAGTTGAAAATGTCAGCTCAGCATCAGATGAGAGGCCAGTGTCTCTATGATTAGTCTCTATGCTTCTTCAAGTAGTCCATCTGACCAGTTGAGTCATAACTTTGTGGAATTATTTGTTGTGTACTGGACAAGTACTCGATTCGCTAGCACTGCGACATTGGTGCCAGCAAAACTTTTAAATTCGACTTTTCTGTTTCTTATTCTCAGTCGACCATTGTATTTTAATTTCATTGCCCCTGTTACTTTTCTAATTGTTTCCTGTTTTATATACCTATGAATGTTGTATACATCTCTCTCTGTCTCAGGTCTTTACACATCCCAAATAAGATCTGACTTTGTGGCTGCATATTTGTCCTCCATACTATTTTAATTAGTTGTGTGCTTTGAATCGAGGTGGAAGAAAAGATATATGAACCCTTGTGAACCTATATTTTTTTTTTAAAGAAAAAAATGTGAATGTCTCAACTAATGACTTTTCTAAGCGCTAATTAGAGTCAGGAGTCAATTGGAGGTGTTGTTTAATGCTGCCCTGCCCTTTAAAAACATGTCACTTTTTAAGTTTTCGTTCACGTGAGATTGCCTGATGTGAATCACGCGGGTCCTACAATAAGGTGGCCTTGCCAGAACCAGAATATGTAATTGTTAACTTTCAATTGATGTTCTCAAGCCCAGGCTAAAATAGATTCTCCAAAACTTGTCCCTCTATATTGTGGATGTTCACCATTCATGTGTGGGTCTGGAATGTATGTAGATGGGTTCAAAGTATTCCAGAAAACATGCTTCATGTACAATAACCATGTGCAATGTTCCACTCGAAAAAAAAAAGACAGATTGCTGACATTAAGGACAGCTTACCAATTTTTCCTGATAAAATAAAACCTGTCTTTTTTTGTATTCAAAAGTCTAAGGCAAAGATGGTGCCGGAGCCTGAGAAGAACCAGAGTCGTTACAATCTGCGCCGCAGGAAAGATGATAGCGACACCAAACCACAACAGCTGGAGAATACCAAAGCGGTCATGACTGCTGCTGTGACCATCTACCCCCAGCTTGACTTTGGGGGCAAGATTGGTAGGTTCCTGCATGCACAGAGAACATTTTACATAGTAACCCCTCCAGGTGAAATTGAAGTCACACTGCTGTATATTTGTGTTGCAAGAGTCAATCAACAACATGACGTTATATTAAAAGAGTCTAGAATACTTGCAAACTGCCATTCTCCCACATGCGCATTGTGAAGCGTAAAGGGGTCCAATAAATTGAAAATGATTTGCAAATCATTATACGGTATTCTCAATTGGGCTTTGTAGACAACTGTTGTTGCTTCTCTCATCTTGCAGGGGCGTACTTCTGGTTGCTATTCCTGCCATCGTGGGTTCTTTTTGTGATTCTTCAAGTCAACTTGGAGGACCCCAGCTTAGTCAACTTCCCACCCCCTTTGCCGCCACTTGAGACCTTTTGGGATGCTCGGGCTCTGGGCTTTGTCGTCCTGTGGATCTTATTTCAGGTCCTCCTCTACATCCTGCCTGTGGGAAAGGTTAGTACGCAGCTGTGAACGGTATACGAAAACAAAATTAGTGCATTAGAAAAATAATAAAAACAAAAAAAAAGTGCATTGCTTTTTGGACTTGTTGGATTTGACAAGTACACGCACCTAGGCCTGCCACGATAATAATTATATCATTCGATAAATAAAATTGACATGATTGGTTTTTTTTCTTGTTACATACGTCATCAGCAGTCAGTTGCACTGATTCGTTCCCTCTCCCATCAAATCACCTTGCTTGACTCACATATCCTCTTCAGGGTTCTTTTTGTACTATTTCATTGCTTGTTCATGGATCATCGGCGCAGATTTTCTATGGGTTCCAGGAACTTAGACAGCCTGGCAACCAGCATAAGATCTGTTTCAAGTCCCAGAATTGACTGCGGGAACAGTTTACCAAGTCCAATGCAAACTCTCTGATGGATAGAGATCTTGTAATGGAAACATGTCAGTCTGCAGTATGTGCAGCATGTGAGACTTGTTTCATAACTTTGTCTTTTATTTGGAAGAATAAATATTAGCTCATTTGGAAAGCAATCTTTGTTGAGAAATAATGATCTTCTCTGTCTCTTAACAAAACCTCAGTCATTTTTATTGATATTCACTTTTTTAAGATATTTTATTGTTCTACATTTCAATGCAAATGTTCAATATATTCTTGACAATTGAAAGATAATTGTTCTAAAGAAGGATTTACTTAATTTTAACATCTAACATCAAAAATAAAATATTCTATCATTTATCATGGTAGTTTCTCATTTTTCTGACAGACCTGTGAACTCAATAAGAGACACACGTGAACCTCTAAACTCCAAGCTACAGGTTTCTGAGATTTATAAAGAACACACGTTAATGGGCGCCTTGCTTTGCCCTCACAGGAGCTCAAGCAGGAGCCATGAATGAAATTAGAGGTCAGGGAACTGTCATGGACAGAGCGGGGGATGGCGCATCCTTTTTCATTTTGGCCTGGGGCATCCTAACTTGCATCTCAGATCAAAAGAGGAAGGGGGTGAATATTTATTACTGAAGCTCACAGAAACAAAAATACACTGCTTTTACATCACTCCATTGGTAAATTATTTTCGTAAACACTATTTGACAGAAGTCTGAGCAGAGAATTCATGTCAAGTATTTTAATACAGTAGCTAGCTGGTGATGAAGCTGTCACGTTGTGTGCCTGAGATAATCAAACATTATTGTCTCCCGCCATGAGGGGATCTGTTAATTTTTTTTCCCTCTTTGCAGCTGAGCGAGGGCATGCCACTGAGGTCTGGTGCAAGATTGAAGTACAGAACCAACGGTGAGGTTCCAGGGGATCGTGATATAACATTGAACTCTCACTTTACCCAATGACTGCATTTTTCGTTCCTCGTCAGGTTTATTTGCCATTGCGATGAGCGCTGCACTTGTTGCAGCAGCCGTCCACCAGGGGATCAGCCTCACCTACATCCACAGCCACTTCTTGCAACTTTCCGTGGCAACCTTCCTCATCTCCATCCTGCTCAGCGTCTACCTGTACATCCGCTCCCGCTACGTTCCCCCAGACCAGCAGGCGCTTGGGGGAAGCTCCGGTAAGGCCAGGATGAAGAAAAACCCACACATCATTATGCCCCGTCTGCCTTATTAATTCATTTTCTTCATTTATTTCCAGGCAATATGATTTATGACTTCTTCAAGGGACATGAATTGAATCCCCGCATTAAAAACTTTGATTTGAAATTCTTCTGTGAGATGCGTCCCGGACTAATCGGCTGGGTGAGTAGATTCATTTCGTATGTTTTGTGCACGTGCAATAATTAAATACTAGTCTCATGTAGGGTTGGGCAATGTGACCTCAAATCAATATCACGATAAATTGAGCACTTTTACCTCGATAACGATAAATGCACGATAAATTCCGTCCCACTCTAGGCACTCTAGGACTTATTTTGATGTCTTAAGATGTGACAGTGAACACGTTGACAGTACTGTTTTTTCTTAGCCCACTTCTTGGCAAATTTAAATATTAACCTTCAAAGTTATGCGTTTGGGTCCTAATGACCGTGACTGTGTTTTGCAGTGCTTGATCAACTTTGCATTCGCGCTGGCAGAGATGAAGCAGCAAGGTTTGGACACACCATCCTATGCCATGATTCTCGTGAACGTCTTCCAGCTGCTCTATGTAGTAGATGGGCTCTGGAATGAGGTACACAGAAGACTTATTGATGGAATTTTCCTATATAGTACTTTCTAGAAACCGAAAAGGCTTCATAAAGTTCACATATTGATCATGAGATGAGTTCAATGTAATGCGTAAAACTACACGTTTCAGGAGGCCATCTTGACCACCATGGACTTGATGCATGATGGCTTTGGCTTCATGTTGGCCTTTGGAGATCTAGTGTGGGTTCCTTTTACCTATACCCTGCAGGCCTATTATCTGGTGAGCCACCCAAATAAACTGAGCCTCCCAGCCGTCGCTGCCATCATCTTGCTCAAACGTGAGACAAAAGCTCAACTCGTCAATTTCATAAGTTTGGTATTGCAGGAATGGCACTAATCAAATTTTCTCCAATGTATTTCTCATGTTCAGTTATTGGCTTCTACATCTTCAGAAAATCCAATTCTGAGAAAAATGCCTTCAGGAGAAACCCATTAGATCCTAAACTGTCATGTAAGTGTTGAGGGTTCCTTTTGTTACTTTTTTTACATTGTTGAATGAGAACTCATGTTGATAAAATCACACGACAAATGCCTCACTTATCAGATTGAGCAGAATGTATGTGGGGCTGATTAGTCTTGGATAATTAACACCCGGCCTGACTGTGATTTTCAAATAGCAAATAAATGATGCTACCCTAAAAGTGATTGTAATGGCCTGTATCAGTATTTTAAACCACAAACAAGATGTCAAAATAGGTTAATGGCCATTTAAACAATTACATTACAAACGTGAAATTTAGCACACTTCCGCTTAGCCTAATGAAAAGACACATTGAAAAATTGCACAGACATGCTAATACTAATAACATGGGTGTTGCGGTGTTCGATTATGGAAAGCGCTTTGTTACAACTCCAGCTGTTGTGAAATGCACTATATCGTAATGTTTAACCCTCCAAGCAACATGTTGGAACTCAAACGGGGGAGTCAGACATATAACAACACTGACAGCAATGTTCCCTCTAAGACGTGCGCATGCGCAATTGTGCGCAGCTCTCACCGTCTCAGCACACTGCAAATGTATGTAGCGCACTAAAAAAAAAAAAATCCAACCTGCATTTTGTATTTTAAATTTTGTCTCACATTAAGAATTGAGTTTATTTGGCACATAATTTAAAAAGTGTGAAGAATAAATCCTTAATCGATTTTTACAAAATATGGCTCATGTTATTTGTGGTACGAATCTCTATCCAACTTTATGCTATATTTCGATATATACAGTGAACCCTTGGTTATCGCGGTTAATGGGGACCGAGACCACCCCGCGAAAACTGAAAATCCGCGAAGTAGCGGCGCACCTTCAAAAATGCTTAAAAAAAAAAAAGTGCGAAGTAGCGGCGCACCTTCAAAAATGCTTAAAAAATAAATATATATATATATATATATATATATATATATATATATATATATATATATATATATATATATATATATATATATATATATATATATATATATATATATATATATACAGGTAGAGAGAGAGAGAGAGTGAAATTCATGTTATAACAAAAAAAAAAATATTATTAAAACTTATTATTTTTTTATTCCCCAGCCATTATTTTTGTATGTATTCAATTACTTCTTTTTGTATTTATTTAATTACTTCGACTTTTACTTGCTGGTATGCCGTCCGGTGTGCCCTGTGAAATGAAAGGTGGCATTCTTCATTTATTTATTTATTTATTCATTTATTCATTCATAACTGACAGCCTCATGCCCGGGCGGAAGGTGTTCCTCTTCGGCTTAACTACCACGCACGCCGGCCGGTCTCCTCCGGAGCTCTCGCACGGTCCCGAACGGAGTGAAATGTCGCCCCGCTAGTGCCCGGGCGGAAGGTGCTCCTATTCGGCTTAACTGTGACACACGCCCGCCCTCCTCCCCCGGAGCTTCCATTCGGTTAAACTTAGGGGCCGCTTGACACCGCCCGTGCCCGGGGAAGGTGCTCCTCTTCGGCTTAACTGTGACGCGAGCATGCCCTCCTCCTCCGGAGCTTCCATTCGGTTAAACTTAGGGGCCGCTTGACACCGCCCGTGCCCGGGCGGGCGGTGCTCCTCTTCGGCTTAACTGCCACGCACGCCGGCCGGCCTCCTCCGGAGCTCTGGTACGGTCCGAACCGCGCGAAACGTCGCCCCCGATCGTGTCCGGGGGAACGTGCTCTTCTTCGTCCACTCTCCTCTTCGCCCACGCTCTTCTTCGGCGCACGCCGGCCGTCTAACCGCTCCAGCGCCCCGTCGTGCCGCTCGGCGAAACTACAATGCCTCCGAATATTTTTTAGACCCGCGAAGCACTGAACCCGCGAAAGGTGAACCGCGAAGTAGCGAGGGTTCACTGTTTGTGGTTTGTATTTTTTGTAATATGCCTACATCATGTAACTTAAGAGCTCAGGCTTTGGACAGGTATGATATTTGTTTGGCTGCTGTGTGCAGTTTTGATGTTGCTCACCGTGGTTTAAGGAATGCTTAGGGAGTTCATGGGAAAGCTCAGATATATGGAAAATTAAAGGAAATATTGGCGAACATGCATATCATGTCTGTGAAAGGCAACTGTAGCTTGCTGTGACCATCCCCATGTATACCTGGATGTCTGTATTATACTGACCTCTGGTGGCCAAGGGGCACAGACCAGAAGAAACTACACAGCGACACAATGAATGAACGTTGTATTTAATTGTTCTTACTAAGTGCTATTTTTCCTTAAAAAAAAAACAGACCTGAAGACCATTCCCACAGCAACAGGAAAGAGTCTGCTGGTGTCTGGTTGGTGGGGGGTGGTCCGTCACCCCAACTACTTAGGAGACCTCATCATGGCTCTGGCCTGGTCACTACCCTGCGGTAAGTCACATTTAACTGATGCTGCTCTCCAATGACATTTGTGCATCTACAAATTGGATTCATTTTTTTTTCTATCCAGAAACAATCTCAAACTAAAGTGTTTTCTTCTATATTGTTTTCCGTAATTCATTATTGTCAAAGTGCATTAACAATACTTGTCAAAGCACAGAGTAACACAATGTGTAATTGTAGGAAAATTATAAAATCATGGATATGATCCTATTCTGTTCCCACTCTCTAATAAGAAAAAAAATAAAGAAAACTCATATTTCATTAGACAGCAACATTATACACTAGTGCACTAGAAGCAATCTTGTTAAAATATTATCCAATACTTTTCAAATATATAATGCTTAGACCACAATCAATTATTGTAAAAAATGAATAATAACTTCTTTAACATGTGTAGGCTTTAGTCACCTGCTGCCGTGGTACTACATGATCTACTTCATCATCCTGCTGGTGCACCGAGACTCTCGAGACATGAGCGATTGTAGGAGGAAGTACGGCTCGGCCTGGGACGAATACTGCCGAACGGTCCGCTACCGGATAATCCCCCGTGTCTACTGAGCTGTGCTGGATACTTTTTAAGCCAGTATTACAGCCACTTTAGCTCTCACACACCAATAACTTTTTTTTTTTTGTCAGGATTTGCGTTATCATTTTAAAAAAGAAAATTGATTGTGGATTGATTTTTTTTTTTGCGCTTCAGTACATTTCAAGATAGGTTTTTCAAAGAAACTAATACGGACTTTTGTCAGCATCATGAACTAAAAAGAAAAAAATTTTGCAGTTTGATGCAAAGATGATGCCTCTGCAAGGAAAGTCTTAGTAGGATGTAAATTTTTGTATATACACATTTGTTTTTATACTTCAGGTAAAACCAAACCACTTGTGTTGTTTGATTTTTAGCTCCAGATAGGATTTTTTTTTTAATGATTGTATAAGTAGCCCTTCCTTGTGACGGATAGGCTCTAAATAAGTACTGCAACTCCAACTTCTATTTTTCTCAGGACCCACAAGTATTCTTCCATGAATTTGCATTACTGAAGTATTCCTGTACATTCTCGAATTTTGTATAGATGCCTAGTGATTGACTTGAGAGTTGTTTTTAATTTCTTCCATAATGGAATCCATAGTGGATTTGATAGGATTTAGAACCTCATGGTGACTTGCCCAGTGTTGAAGAGGACAACCAACATGATCACGTTGATGAGTAATTTCATTTTCATTTTTTCTTCCAACACATTATTTTTGTGGCAAATCAGCATTGTTCTTTTGAGCGTATGGAAGATTCCCCTTAAATCTCGCTTCCTCCTATTTTCAGTTTTAATCCGATGTCTGATGACACATTTATACCGTGATAACATGCAGATATGAATTTCATCGCCATTGTTTGCAAGCTCAGCATTTGCAGCGCTTGATCGCAACAGAAGTAGAAATATGTGACTCGAAGGACTTGTAAATATATTTTCTTCATGGGGGTACAAAACATGATAGCATTTGTTTATTTTCTAGATATTTAATGATGCTGTTTTTTGTAATGCAATATGGGCCATTGTAATTTTGTTTACAGATAGATTTGCCATATTTTATCTCAAGTGTATTAAAACAAGGGACTGTTTGGACGTGACAAAAAAAAGTACTTCCTCAACAATTTCTTAACTGGTTAAAGTATCTGTTTACATGTTGCATCCCAAATAAAAATGTACAGAATTTGTCTTTACTTTCTTCTTCTTACCTTCTTAGGGAACTTCTGGAGTGAATTGGCCGCACTGACATTATCGGGGCCTAGAGTTTCATATATCTTATGAATTTTACAATTGTGTCCCACTTGGTGTTGATTCTTCACAAAAGAAATCTTAATTTTCTATTGTTCTGAAATGTGTCATAAGGTAAAAAAAAATATTACACACACACATATATATATATATATTATAATTATAAAAATTATTTAAAAATAATTCCCTGGCCGAAATGTCCAGAATTGCCATAAAGGGCAACTTGAGTCAAAATTGTAACCTCACTTACAGTATCTTCCTACCCTCTGCTAGCCACAAATATTGATTTAATTTTGGGGAGGGATAAGCATGAAACGTTTGATTACTTACCATGCAGTACTACGTGGTAATTAATGCGTTGTGGTCTGCTTTTGGACTTAGCACATTTAAAAATAAGTCAACTCCCATAGACTAACTCTTGATGTCTTCATTCTGTGCTTGTTTTTATCAAATAATTAGAGCAGTCACCAAACTGGGCTTTAATTAATGTTTTAATTGTTGCACATTGGAAACATGAAATAAATTGTATTGACATGACAAAAAGAAGGAAAAACATTTTCACTATTGAATTCAGATATACTCAGTTTCAAGGATCAGTATCATGTATAGATGTTAACATAAAAACGAACTTTTTCAGATGATCAATAGCACACAATTGGAGCGTCAGTGATTTTCATTTTTGTTTGACTTCCGTCCAGAAAATGGCCGCTGGTTCTTCTGAACATTAAGCTGAAAATAGATAGTTTTGTCAGGTAAATAAAATATTTTTTAGCAAGAAAAGTATAGTTCAGAAGTTAAATTCATCCATTGGATATTAAACACTGGTCACTGCAGTTTGTAAACTCAAACTTGCAGAGTTTAGAATATACAGGACTAATTTCAAGCTCAGATATTAACAAATATTACAGCACAAACAATATAGATCCAAGCCAACAGAACTCTACCTTAGCTCCCTCCAGTAAGTGTGGCTCTTTCTGCAGTGCGTTATTCAGTCCCTCCTCTGTGCTGAATCCCACCCAACAGAATCCTCTGTGGAAGCCAGTTTCTTTATCCTGTTACGAAATAGGAGATCAGGTAATACAAAGAAATTAATAAGATAGACGCAAGATGAGCCGTTGGACAGACGACTCGTCTATGGGGATACTTACAAATGGAAGGAGACACTTTTTAATGTGTCCAAACTGTCCAAAGTACTCCCTCATTTCTTCTGAAAGAAAAGTTAACACATATGGTACATAATGATTAGCGGGTAATAAATCATGATCACGACACACTATAAGGGCACTTTTAACAAAAGCAAGGTCTGGACAAACATGAATTAACTCTTAAGAAGTCCGAGGGACACTATTTTGCCTATTTTGAATGATTAGGTTGATTTTGCCATCTTTTAACAGTCATCTGTTTTTTTTTTAATTAGATTCAAGTTAGAATGAACAAATATTGTCACCTTGAAAGGCACAGACAGAGGCATTTTTACTCACATGTTAACAAACTAAAGCAATTTTTTTAACATTTCAATTCAGACTCTTGGCTTTCAAGATTTAATTTGTCCACCATATGGCGCTCTCTTTTCAATTTATATATTCAAAGCATAAAACAAAATTTAGAATATACTGTTTTTGTATCAAGTGAAACTGATACAATAAGTATATTTTATTGCAATAATATTTTTATTTAATAAATTGTCATCCTCAAATATAAATCAATGCATCTTTCTTGAATAGCAGCAGACTTGAGGTCTGACTCGGAAAGATCTAACTTATAAAAATGTGGAACCGATATTAATGCTGAAAACATACCACAAATAGTTCTTAAACGCGGTAAGGTTCATCGGCCTGACTTAACAAATGTCCGATTTCAAAAGGCTTCATTAAAAACGAGTGGAGTAGCTCATGGTAGCTAATAGAGGTGACTACCTGATGGACAAAGCGCGAATAACACAAATCGTTTAGTGAATGGACATACACTCCTAACTGGCGCATAAAATAAGTCATATATTTTAAATGAAAATAAAAACAACTCACTGCCAGCAACGGTCCATGGAACTTTTGATACAAACACCTCAAACACTTTCTTGGACGTCGCCGCCATGTTTCAACCGGAATCGACACTTTGACCCAGGAAGCAATGTAAAACTTCCGGTTAACGTTTGTTTTCTTTCTTTTTTTTAAAAATAAATATACAAATCAACGAATTCAATCATCAAATTTAGACCATTTATTATTTAGACTAGTATCTTTGTTCTCGACTGTTGGATAAACTCCGTCACAAATACAAGTGAGTTCTGAATAATAGCACCTTACCAGTTGGTGGCAGTCTTGTACTGACTCGACACGCAGAAGTAGAACTAAAACATGGCCAAGATGGCGGCGTCCATGGTGGAAGCTGGAGAGGATGCTTTTAGAAAAATATTTAAGTTTTATAAGCAGAGAAACCCTCCGCCGGATTTCAGCGATGTTATCGACTTTTCCAAAGGTGTGACGAATGACAAGGTGAAGCAAATATTAACCCATAAGGAAAAATAGGTTTGGTATCTGCCTACGAATACCATGCTGTACTTTCAAGACTATTTATTTTTAGAAAAAGCAGAACATTAGACTGAATTCCATCTGCTTATGTGGCAGATACTTCCAGTGAAACTAGAACCATCTGCTGTGAGTGACAGCGATGCTGCCAAGGTTGGATTACGTCCTGTCAAAGACTGGAGAGCCTTCAATTTGCAGGGCTACCCAGGTAAACTGATCAAGAATCTGACTACAACTTAAGGTCATGACAATAGTGAAGGTCAACTCAAAACTTGATACACCTTATCCTTAAATAAATGTTGCTTGTCCTAATATTGTGTTTTTCAGGGTTTATCTTCATCACTAACCCGTTCCTTAGCGGCTCTCAGCCCTTCTGGGTTCGACAATGTTTGAAGACTTACCCTCAGAAGCCAAATGTCTGCAACCTGGACATGCACATGTCTCTCACTGACACACAGGACATCTGGGCCAAGAGTGTACCCAACCTCAGGTGAGGCAAGTGTACTTGACTGGATCTCTGCATAGCAAAACTTAAACCAGAAGTGTCTACAAATAGACCATGCCTTAAAGGACAAGAAGCACCATTCAGTTTAGAGCCTTGGTTGATTTTTATTTATATGTCAATAAGAACACAAAACAAAAAAAACTCCTATTTAAGACCCAAATAATAAATTATAAGATCCAGAAATAACTTATAAGCACTTTTCAACGTACTTACTTTTCAACCGCAAAATGCAATATGTTTTACATACATCTTTATCCAACTAGAGTCCCGTAATAAATAAAATACATATAAGAAGCTAATTTAAATTCATACTGCCATGCAACATTATGAACTGAAGACTGAGCAAATAGTGCATATTCCTTATTTTTATCGGGTATTCCCACAAGCCAATGTCACACCGTTTAAAAGCATTCTACAAATAATTATTGATACAAACATGAAGACAAATTCAATTGGGACAAGATTAAAGTAATATGTGTCTTTAAAGACATAGCAGTTTGATTTGATTGATGAGGTGAACATTCACAAAACACTGGCATAGCTTAAGCCCATATTCAGATCCAGAGTTTGTTCTGGAGCCATTGCATGGTCCAATTTTCACACAGCATGTTAATAAAGTGTGGACTATGATTAAAATTTCCTCCAGTTGCTCTTCTGTTGGAAAGAGGGAGCCGAGAACTCTTCTGGAGAGGCTGCGTTGGGTCACCTTGGGCTATCATTACAACTGGAATAGCAAGGTAACCCAAGTTGTCAAGGTGGATTGTTTGTTAACTAGATTTATAAAGAAAACACTTTTTTCAATTTATGCTACTCATTCAACTTTTACGTAGAACAGTAACAATTATGTTTCATGCTTTTCATAGACTTACTCTGCAAATCACTACACTCCATTCCCAACTGAGCTGCACCTCCTATCTTACCAAATAGCAACTGCCTGCGGCTTCAAAGGCTTCAGTGCGGAGGCTGGAATCCTCAACTACTACAGGTCGGATTCCTCTTTAGGAATCCACGTGGATGAATCTGAATTAGATCATAGCCGCCCATTGCTGTCTTTCAGGTATGTGAGTAGAATGAAATAAAATCATACAGCATTTTATTTGTAATAAAGTGTGTTATCATCCTGGTTCAGTACAGAAACCGATTCATTGTAGACACATAAATGTGTTTCGTTACCAGTTTTGGCCAGTCCGCAATCTTCCTCCTGGGTGGCACTCAAAGACAGGATACTCCCACTGCCATGTACATGCACAGCGGAGATGTGATGGTCATGTCGGGGCAGAGCCGCCTCCTTTACCACGCCGTGCCTCGCATTGTTCTGGAGCACCAGGAAGTGGCATTTTTCGAAAATGAGCGATGCAGCTGGCAGGGTGGCGCCGTTGTGGAGCAGGTATCCGAGGAGGACTGGGCTGTGTGTTCCAGGTACATCCACAGATCCAGGATCAACATGACTGTCAGACAAGTTCTGGGACAGGGGCAGTGCTTTCCAGTGACACCTCCTCTTCCAGGACACGTAGAGGACCACCAAGCAGAAGATGAAAAGATTATGAAGAGGAGACGTTATGGTGACTCACCTAATACTGATGAGACATGATAAAGACCTATCAAGGACAATTATTTATACTGTTCAACCCCAAAATTATTTTGCTTTCAAAACGTAGGCATGGTACACGATTGTGAGTTGTCATTTTTACCTTTTGGACAGTAGTAATAGATGAGAATACCATTGGAAAAACAAGCTAATATTATTTTACAACATGGCAAAGTAGGAATTGAAAAATAGGGCTGCTCGATTATGAACCAAAATATTAATTGCGATTATTTTAGTCATAATAGGAATCATGTTTATTCAAACAATAATTTTTTTGTTTGGTACAAAACAAAAAATAATAAATGGAAACAATATTCAGACAAATCAAATTTATTTTATCTTACAATACTTTTTTTTAAAAAGATGCAAGTATAAAAAATCGAGTTTGCTTGAATAAAGAGTGCATTGCAGTTTACTTGTTATTATATATTATAATTGCCATAGAGCATTTGCAACAATTTCAAATTGAACGCTCAAATTTTTAACTCAAGTATACAAATAGTATAAAATGAGTACTATTTTAACCAAAATAGATACTGTATATATTTTTTTATGATTATGCCAATTTTGTAATCATTGAGTGGAATAATCATAATCATAATTGAATTTCGATTAATTGCAAAGCTCTATTGAAAAATTGCCTAAACTGCTAAGAATCAAGCGATGCTTTGATATGGCTTGTAGTGTGTTTATGTGAAAGGCTGTGAACAAATACTAGGGTTACATTGAATGCATTCTTAAAATATATACAGAATTTTTTTGCAATATGAAGAATGAACATCAACGTATATTTTTTGTGAGATTTGTTATATGAGAAAAATACACTGTCTATTGAAGTTGAAGTGAGGCAGGATTGTATCTGGAAAAAAAAATGTGCACAACTATTTTTGTAAATGCATATTGTGGTGAGAGTCCTTTACCTTTACCAGGATCCTGTAGCTTTAAAGGAATGGAGGGAGTTGTCATGTTTATGGTTTCAAAGACATGATAGATATGGTTTAAGGAGGGTATCTTGCCGCTTGTCTGTAAACAATTACGTTTTGTTGTGGAGAGTAAAGACACATGAATGGCCTTTGTCTCTTTATGTCATCAAAATAAAACAAAAAAAGGACACAGATGGTTTGAAAGAGGAGTGAAAGAGATCAATGTCAAGGTCAATAGACAATGTTTACAGAGCAGTCACATTTTTTTCAGTGGCCAAGGTGACAATGTTTCGCTTAAAAATTCAGAGGTTGTCAGGTCAGCCATGATGGCTGAGAAGTTTTCATCATACCATTCACAGTCAGGGTTTCATGAACTAGAAAACACACATAGCAACTAACATTGCCCAACACTCTCAAAATACACGCAGGAACATTTATCTGACCTTAATTTTCTAGATATTTTTGAACAATTGTCACAAAAAGCCGACAAGTCTAGACGTTGCTTTTTTTTTTCGTAGACGGTGACATGCAGACATTTAAGTGCAGTGGTACTGTGAAGTATGTTACAATTTACAAATGATGTACAAGTTAGAGTACAGACAAAAAATTTTTGACAAAAATAATGCCCTTAAGTTATTTTATGTCAGTTAAGTGCTTTGTTACACCTCCAGCTGTTGTGAAATGCGCTATATAAATAAAATTGTATAGTATTAATTTATTATTGTTAAACGGTGTTCTTTTTTATATAACCTTAGACGGTGTTAGATCAGCGTCTCCTCAATGCATCACATTTCCAAAACATCCTTCAAAGTATTAACGGTTGACGGATTGTTTCAATCCATAATGTAGTGCTGTTTTTTAAGTAATTAATCACAAAAAAATTCCATCATTTATTGCGATTAATCATTTTTTTCAACTACTATTTTTTGTGAAGCTTGTAACAGATATTTACTTAAATAATATCTCTGAATTAATGCAGAATCACCAAATATGAAGTATAGTTAATTCAAAGACTGTTCTAATAGCTTTTGTTGATTCCTGAATAAGATCTTTACAGGCATTTTTCTTGAAAACAATTCTCAAAACTGCCCAGAAGCATCAACACTCTGGCAGTATTAGTTTGCAAGGCCTAATGGTGACTTGAGCAAGGTGTTTTATTCTGAAATGATGAGCTAAATATGTACGGCAAATATGGTACAATATTTGCAAAGTATGCAAATTTCGTTTGAAGTAAATCGATCTGAGTTGCCTGAGTTATAATGTTTAATTGAGTGAAAAAAATAGATTAATCTCAGAGTTAACACTTTAATTTTGACAGCCCTAATTTAAAGACATACGTTGATGCATAATTATCTTATGTGGTCTCCATAAAATTACATGGACCTTGAATGGCATTTAAAGATGGTCAACCATTCATATTCAAAGACTTTGAACTGAACTCACACGCCCTACTCTGAAGTCAGGCAAATGAAGCGCAGTCAGCAACTGAAGGGGGTACAATTGTTTTGGTGGCTAAACTCTGCAGTTACAAAAATATTAATCTATTTCAAATCAAATCAGATTTTATTGATTTAACACTTTTCATACATAAAATGTACAATAAAAAACATCCCAATAACAACAAAAAAGGAAAACCCGTTCGAAATAGAACCGATGATCAAAAACAACAGTATGGATAAAAAACTAAGTATTTTCTTAAAATTATCTTAAATATTTACTATTTTTCAGATAATATTATATGACTTGGATCGTACGTGATCGATCGACAATCCATTGCTTTGCCTGAATTTCAACCAGACTGCCCAGACCGAAGTAATCATTTCGCATGAACAATCTGATGATGAGGGACTTCCTGGTCTGCAGTGACTTTCATCTGAAAACTATAACATCACATATTTCCTGTCTTTAATTGTCTATCATCACGTCACTGGGATTTTAATATCCATCCATAAAGATTTGTCATCGTCAAAGCACGTTTACGTTGCGTGGCCAGTGAGCTAGCTTCAACGTTTGCTGTGTTTTCGCCATGTCCGCCTCTGCTGGATGCTCTCCGGCGGGCCACAACTCGGCCCTCGGCTCCAGTATGTCAATGTTTCGCTGGTTAGAAGTGCTCGAGAAGGAGTTCGACAAAGCCTTCGTGGACGTCGATCTGCTGCTCGGCGAAATCGACCCTGATCAAGTGGACATTACGTACGAGGGGCGGCAGAAGATGACAAGCCTTAGCTCCTGTTTTGCTCAGTTGTGCCACAAATCCCAGACTGTTTTCCAACTTAACCACAAACTAGAGGTTAGTAAGATGACCATTCGTTTTACACGATCATCAGTGTGTTTACTACAACAACACGTCACACTTGCGCTGAGGTAATTGTCATAATGTAAAGTGTTGGGCAAGTTACTTTCAAAATGCAATATATGTATTACTATAGTTGCTGCAAGTAATAACATTATTTAAAATATATTTTATGTAGGGTAGGAAGTTACTTACTTCTTTGAAGTTAGTTTGATTTTTCAAATTGGTAGTTAATTGAAGTCTTAATACTTTCGACACATTAAAACAAAACCATCGTTTGTCATGTTAACTTGCAATGGGGCTTTTTAACTATCTAATGTGAGGAATAATGCGAAATGTTTTGACTCTACAGCGAGAAAGCACTACCTCTAATATTTGTATCAAATACAAGTTGTATTTTTAAAAAGTACATAAATATTGGAACTGAAATTTGGTCCATTAAATGAATAATCCCAGTCACACACCATAAATAAAATTCGCAGCACATATTAATTTACACACATGGGAAACATAAGTATACAATGTGTTGCTATTATCATGCATCCATCCATCCATCTATACCGCTTCTCCTCACTAGGGTCGCGGGGGGGCGCTGGAGCCTATCCCAGCTATCTTCGGGCAGTAGGCGGTGGACACTCTGAACTGGTTGCCAGCCAATTGCAGGGCACACAGAAACGAACAACCATCCGCGCTCACACTCATATCTAGGGGCAATTAAGAGTGTTCAATCGGCCTACCATGCATGTTTTTGGAATGTGGGAGGAAACCGGAGTACCCGGAGGAAACCCACGCAGGCACGGGGAGAACATGCAAACTCCACACAGGATGGGCGGATAGAACCCACACCAGATGCTGTCTCTCACTGTGAGGCCATCGTGCTAACCAGTCATCCACCGTGCCGCTTGCTCTTATCAAGCTGTGGCCGATAGCAGCTCCGGAATTAGTGTGGATTCTGTTGCCACTTGTGGGAACAAATGAGGGTATTTCATTAGTGTCAGAAGTGGGACTGCAGATGGCAACCACACTTAAAGAGATATTGAGGACTTCGCAGCTCACTACACTTGAGATTTGTGTGACAAAAGTAAACAAACTAAAACTAAATTCCTGCTGGTAAAACATCTTAAAAAGCTTAATGGTTGCGTCATCAACAAATAATATATTAAAACCCTGTGGGTCCCTGCACAGTCTTGGAGAAACTATAAGATGTGGTGTGACGAGCACAGCTACAAAAGACAAAAGTGTGTGGTCGTCCTTTACCGGGAGCGACCTGCCCTTGACATCACCAGAGGGGAAGGCCAGCTATTGGGTGCTCAGCCTTCCCCAGCGCCAGCCAGGGAATCAACCTGGCAGCCCCGTTCGCACCTGGGACTAACATGACACGCAAGGCTTTGTTGTGGATGTTTGAGTTGCTGAGGAAAGCTGATTGCTAGATGGGGGGCACTGTTCGAATTTAGATGCCGCTGGATATGAAGATAGCACAGCTCTGGCCCTTCTTCCTCATTTTGAAAATGCAATTGATGAAGGGACTCTATCATATTTAACTTGATGACTTTGGAAAATCACTTTGTCATACACTTTAGCTCATTGACTGCCTAAAGACGACACAGATCCAATTTTTTTTCTGGTAGTGAATGAGTTAATTATTTATATTAACAGAAATTTTGAGCAGGGGTGCCAAAACCTTTGCATTGTAGACTTTGCGTATCCCTTGAACTGTACTTGTAATCATCCGTCGTCATGAAGCATTGTTCGTAGTTGACCGAAGTTTTCACCTCCTCTGCTGTGCCTCACCACCTCCAATCCTTCCAGGCCCAGCTGGTAGATCTTCGTTCTGAGCTAAGTGACGTCAAGGCGGAGCGGGCAGTGGTGGAGAGAGAAGTCCATGACCAGTTACTGCAGCTTCACGCGCTGCAGCTGCAGCTCCATTCAAAGGAAGGCCAAGCGCTAGACTCCGACTCCATCAAAGACAGACTTGTAAGTAGATGAACTCTGGGTTCCTTGACTTTTTACAAGCATAAAGAATGGTGACGTGGGCATAAAAAATGTCCATGGCTTAGTTATAAACCACTGCCACAGTTTCAGTGGAAGAATAATCATGTTTGAGATGCAGCTACATTATACTTTACAATTACGATGGGAGGAGTCGGGATAGAGGCATCTTAGATGAAATAGATACTACTGTTAAACTTTAAGAACACATTAAAAGAGTTAACAGATGTGTTTGACATGACTCATAAGTCGCAACGTGTTCCACTGTTGAAGTGACATCGTGTGTTTCTGAACAGGGTCTTTTCATGCAGCTCTACTCTCTCTTTGGTCGGGCTTTGAGCATCCTTTTAACTTTTTGTCTTTTCTGCATCTTCTGCAATTGGCTTTATGAACGCTGATCCTTATTCTGTACTGATAATTTTACTGTCTGCCAATTCTATTAAAAAGTATTAACTACTTCTGACACTTGAATCGATTATTAATCTGACTCCTTTTTTCTTCTTCTACCTCTTTTCTGCTTAAGCCTGCCCCAACAATGGAACAGATGGTAAGTTAGTATGCGTGTCATTTTAGTCGTAGTAGTAGTAGTGGTGGTAGTCGTTGCAGCAACAGCATTTCTTTTGTCAAATACTTTGTAATGGCAGCTATATTATGCTTTCAATGCACATCATGCCTCTCGAAGCAAATTCAAAAACACATTCTTCACACAGCCTTTTCACTTTCCTGTCAGTTTACTGCAAAAAGATTATATATATATAATATATATATATATATATATATAATATATATATATATATATAAATAATATATATATATATATATAAATAATATATATATATATATATATATATATATATATATATATATATATATATATATATATATTAGAATCCATCCGTCCATTATCCAAGCCGCTTCTCCTCACAAGGGTCGCGGGGGTGCTGGAGCCCATACCAGCTGTCTTAGGACAGTAGGCGGGGTACACTCTGAACTAGTTGCCAGCCAATCGCAGGCCGCAGAAAGATAAACTACCACTTGCGCTCGTCCCTAGGGCCAATTTAGAGCATCCATTAAACCTATCATGCAAGTTTTTGGGATGTAGGAGGAAACCGGAGGAAACCCACACAGGCACAATCGAACCCACGACCTCCAAAATGTGAGGCAGACGCATTAACTGTGCCACCCTTATATTAGAAATACAGCTCAATTATATTGCCCATACTTAATTGGTACCTACGTTTTTGTCTTCATCGGCAACAGAGAGCACAAGCACTTAAATGGTCTTAAAATCATTAAATATGATATCTAGAGGCATTTAAAAACAATAAATATTATTGATGGAAAAATGTTTTGCATGATTTGTTTTTATAATTTGATCAAATTTGATAATGGTTCTTTGGTCTAAGGACCAGTGCACAAAGTCAGAGCACTGAATGTTTGCAATGTTACTTCGGGTGAACGAGCTTATGCTGTTGAAAATCTGAAGAGGAATTCGTGGCGGGAGAATGGGGAATGCATGTTTCAGCAGGAGTGGCTGACTGAAGAACTTTTCAAAACCTGGTTGAAACGGCTTAGAAGCTTTGTGTGTAAAAAAAAGACCTTCAAAGTTTGCACAATGAGCGTTTATGCGGTAAAATCCCCCGGCTTGGTAATGGCATGCCAAGTTTCACAAAGGAGTCATAAATAACTCAATTTAGCAATAATAAATGTCAAAAAGATTTTTAATTTACCATGGGGGGCATGGAGTTTCTTCATGTTCCAATTGATTTGCTCTTATTTTGACAAATGCACTCTTCCTGACACTATCCAACAAGAAACGTTCAGGGCAAAAAAAAAAAAAAAATCTTATCATTAATCTATTAAACAACATTTCACACACCTCTTAACCGTGTAATATAACTATGAATTACTATAAAATCTGTAAAAACAACTGTATGTTAACAAATGTAAAGAAAACTTGAAAGGTGTATTGTAGATTTAGAACACATATAAACTGATTAATTTGCGATTAGTCTTGATTTAATGCAATTATTATACTGTATCATATACGTTATAATGTATTATAGTATTATCGCTCTTGCTCATATATTGTAGATAATGATTAAAAATGGCATTAAAAAACATTAATTGATATTTGCTGAAACCCGCAATAATCCTGTTAAAAGAAAAACTAGATTGGTATAGTGATAGAACTTGTAGTGGTGGTATTGCTAATTATCAAAGAAGACGAAATGTTTATGTTGCGATGGTGCTGCCATCTCTCCTATCACTTCACTTCACCTCAAAACACTTTGATCCGCCTTCCCCACGCGTAGTAGAGTAGTGTTGTCCTTCAAAAGCAGGATGTAATTTGTACATCTAAATTTAACTTAAATATGAATCACCACCAGTGCTAGTTTTCCCAGTTGGAGTTTAAATGAGGTCATCCAAAATCTTGAATAACCCTCATACTGTATTTTTACGGCCATAAGATGCACTGTATTTCCGTAATTAATACTCATACTGGGCGCGCCTATGAGGCGCAAGCTAGCACACACATGCTAGCTTGCCAGTACTCACGCGAATAAGGGATGGCTGCCAGAGGTATCACCTCTATCCAATTAGAGATGTCATGGCAACACATCCACGTCAGAGGAGGGACTTCACTGGTCACCACACTCCTAAGAGTCACGGTTTCAAATCAAAACCAAATAAACTCGGCATACAAGCAAACAATGAAACAAAGAAATAAGATTAACATAAAACATGTATCTCTCATGCCATATATATCCCCAAAATAAATAAAAATAACACAAAAAGATTATAGCAATGGCTTCTTGGGAGCCCCTCAGCCTCAGCCAATTACAGCAATGGCTTCTTGGGAGCCACTCAGACTCAGCCAATCATATGGCTGTTTAGAGAGATGTGCATGGCTGTTGAGAGAGATGTGAGTGGTGTGCTTTGGGCATTGTGTTTAATTTATTTTTTTTATGTTTTCAGTCTGTTGACTAAACCTGTGACGTTTCTTGCTTGCAATAACATGAATGATAAGACAGACCACGACATTGTGGACAGCTTCCCTTTTGTCCAGCTTTCTCCCACACCATCACCCAAACACCGTATTCACATAATGTATTTGTCACAGTCAATTCGAAGCATAGATGTCTCAGACTTTGGCCAGCAGGGTATGCTAACAAAAAACCCCAATGGGAAAAAGGGGCGATGGTCGAGAGAGTTGCTCAGTCCATGTAATAGGCGTGTCGTATTACAAGGCGCCTCGTTTGTTTTGGGGAAGATTTGGGACTTTAAAGTGCGCCCTATGGTCCCGAAAATACGGTAATTCCTTGTTATTCCTTTCTCAAGGCAATTAGATTTTTGGTTTACCTTTGCTAGTTTCGAGGTCAACTGCCATCGTCTTTTGGAGTTATTAACTCAATCACTGCCGTTGACGGGTGTCAAAGCCAAAAAGTGCATTCATTTTACCAGGGCTGGTAGTAAATGTAAGCTTTCGCCATATAAAGAAACCTAAAAACCGCATTGTCTTAAGAAAAGAAAAAAACATATTTGAAAATAAAAAGACATAATGAACTCATTGACAACTTTAAAGGACTTGCAGAGATTTCGAGCTAAAACTTGGCATTATCTACATGTGACAACTGTTGTTGGTCTGATATTTTGCATCACAAAAACCTTGCATATTGTCACATCTGCAACACAAGAAAAGACTCGCGTCTGGCAGTTAAGAAATGGTTAGTCTACTTAATTTGGGAAACTATGGTAAAGTATGTTTTTTGTGTTTTTTGTCAAATGTTTTACATATTTCTGTGTGTGCGGTGTTTCCATTGGGATGTCTGCGTTGTAGCAACAAGCGCTGGAGGCCAGCAAGAAGGAGAAATTGGTGGAGGCGAGGCTTGAAGCAGACGTGAGGCTTTTTAAGAAAGAAAATGAGGCTCTCCGTCGACACATGGCAGTACTACAGGCGGAGGTGTATGGCGCTCGGCTGGCTGCCAAATACTTGGATAAGGAACTTGCTGGAAGGTAATGAATGTCGCTTGGTTTATGTAAACTCCACATAAATGGTCCCAACATAAACATGTATTTAGAATGTTAAGGGTAGCTTATTGTTGTGAGGTTTCAGATACTGACTTGGAATGCTCGTCTTGCCCAACTAAAGGTAGCAAGCCTGTAACCTATTTGGATTGGGTGTTCTCATCCTAGGGTGCAGCAAATCCAGTTACTGGGCCGTGACATGAAAGGACCGGCACACGACAAGTTGTGGAACCAACTGGAGGCCGAGATCCACCTTCACCGCCACAAAACTGTCATCCGAGCATGCAAGGGGCGCAATGATCCCAAGAAACCGCTTCCCTCACCCGTTGGGCATGTGGGTGTCAAAATACAACCTTCTGTTCTGAATTGTGTTTCTGGAGCTCATTCCTTTGCTATTGATGTAGAATCCAGACATGCTGAAGAAGACACAGGGAGTGGGTCCTATCAGGAAGGTGTCACTAGTCAAAGAGGACCATGAGGGTTTGGGCATCTCTATCACGGTGAGTTCTCAAAGCCAGGACTTTTGACTTGTATTAATGAATGGAGTAACCTGAGTTTATCAAACTCAGTTTTTTTGGCCAGGTATGTAAAAACACAAGGTGTTTGTCATCACAGTCACAAACTGTCCGATAAACATGTAAAATAACAATGGCTAACAGAGAGAGAGAACGGGAAGCATGGCAGTATGCTACTTAGCGCTCCGACTGGGGGAAATGTTCTAAAAGTATTTATGGTGTTGTAAACCAATGGCGGTTTTCAATGAAAATAAATGACGAGGTCACTAACCTCTTGAGGAAGGTGCATACCGGAACCGACACTAGGGTCTGTTTAATTTATTCTGTAGAAGTTCACCCACTAGTATTCCTTTCAGATTTATTGTATTTTGTTTTATTTTATTTTAATCAAATTTCAATGACAAAGTAGACTACTTCTTAAAACTGCAGAATTCGTAGCACCATCAGCAGGTAAGCAGAAACATACTTTCAATTTCACTTTGAGTGTGGTGCATTCAAGGACCACCAACACAACAGGACGTCTCTGAAAAAACACCATCAATGAATTCAATCAAAGAAACGACAACACGAAAATCCCATGAGTTAGCACCATATACTTACTTTTATGCAGAGCTGGGCACTTGACCCTTTTTTAGACAGTGAGTCCCCCGCCTTCCGGCCGCGATCTCAGTATCGTTCTGGCCTTGACCCACCGCCTAAAAATTGTCGCCCTCAAATCACCCCCCCCCCCTTGCCCCTAAAAAAAGGCCTCCATGCATGTCGCCATTGCAACTTTTTTATCGTGTGTGCCATGTTCTCAGGGTGGGAAGGAACATGGTGTTCCTATTCTCATCTCAGAGATCCACCCAAGCCAGCCTGCCGACAGATGTGGAGGATTGCATGTTGGGGACGCCATTTTAGCTGTCAACAGCGTCAATCTGCGTGATGCCAAACACAAAGAGGCTGTCACCATTCTCTCCCAACAGGTACGTCATGCACGCATAACATGTATACACACCTGTTTCTCCAAAACTCTTGAGTGTGTTCTTTCTTCATACCAGTCAGGACAGATCGAGTTTGAAGTAGTGTACGTGGCTCCGGAGGTGGACAGTGATGATGAGAATGTGGAGTATGAAGACGACAACGGACATCGCTATAGACTCTACCTGGATGAGCTGGAGGAGAACAATAAAGCGCCACCTAGCGGCAACTCGGTGGCAGCATCATTACAGGGTACGTTCGCGATCAAACACACCGATTGGCCCGAAAGAGGACCACTCGCACAAGCTAATGAAATTCAATACTGTAATAAGCCCAAGAATAAGCCCAAGTGTCCTCTCAGCTTATCAGTACGGCACTGATATGAGTTGTTTATGCGAAGGATAAAGAATTGGGAAGGGCTGTTAAATATTCAGTCTATATTGCGGGGGTCTCAAAATCTCAATTTATGTGGGGACCGCTGGAAGAAGTCTTGGTGAGTCTGGCCACTTCCAGTATTGCACAAAAAAGTGGTTCAGGTATTCTTAAAAAGCAGAACTCATCCATTCTTCTCAGTCTTTCTTATTAACAATTCGTCAGAACAGGTCTTTCATCTGCATATGATATATATTTCCATATAATCCACGTCAACACTGCGGTCCAAATTATTACACGAATGTTTTTCTCAGATTTTTAATCAGCATAATTGGCAAGACATCAACTGTTAGAGAATAATTTGAATGTATTTTTTTTTCAAAAATCAAAACATAGTTTTTATTAAAATACACTGTCACTAATTATTTTGCACAACGGTGTTTAAAGACATTTATGGGTTGAAAATAGTAATTTCTTCAATTTCAGGCATTAGGACAGGGGTGTCAAACTCCAGTCCTCGAGGGCCGGTGTCCTGCATGTTTTCCATCTCTCCCAGCTGCAACCCACCTGATTCAAATGAGCAGGATACTTATCAGGCTTCTTCAGAGCTTGCTGATGAGCTGATCATTTGAATCAGGTGGGTTGCAGCCGGGAGAGATTGAAAGCATGCAGGAAAGCGGCCCTCCAGGACTGGATCTTGACACCCCTGCATTAGGATGTTGTCTTTGCTGACATCAAAAGCAATTTCAGTCAAAAACATCTAAACAAGGAACATTTTAATGTA
Organism: Idiotropiscis lumnitzeri; assembly: GCF_059441095.1. Lineage (NCBI taxonomy): Eukaryota > Metazoa > Chordata > Actinopteri > Syngnathiformes > Syngnathidae > Idiotropiscis > Idiotropiscis lumnitzeri. Next base: position 11,058,414 of record NC_142411.1, read on the forward strand.
GCACCTCTTATTTAATAGCAGCTTCCTGACTACCGTATTTTCGCGACCATAAGGCGCACTTTGAAGTCCCAAATTTTCCCCAAAACAAATGATGCGCCTTGTAATACAACGCGCCTATTGAATAACTCTCTCGACCATTGGGCCTGATCGCCTTGAGGCATTTCAGAGTGCATGTTAGCACACCCTGCTGGCCAAAGTCTGAGACATCTATGCTTGGAATTGACTGTGACAAATACATTATGTGAATACGTTTTTTGTTGATGGTGCGGGAGAAAGCAGGACAAAATGGCAGCTGTCCACGATGTCGTAATCTGTCTTATCATTCATGTTATTGGAAGCAAGAAACATCACAGGTTTAGACAACAGACTGCAAAAAAACAAAACAAAACAAAAAAAACACGCACTGCCCAAAGCACACCACTCACAGCTCTCTAAACAGCATTGTGATTGGCTGAGGCTGACTGGCTCCCAAGAAGCCATTCCTACAATCTTTTTGCGTTATTTTTATTTCTTTTGGGGATATGAATGGCATGAGAGATGCATTTTTTGTGTTAATTTTATTTCTTTGTTTCATTGTTGGCTGAGGCTGACTGGCTCCCAAGAAGCCATTCCTACAATCTTTTTGCGTTATTTGTATTTCTTTTGGGGATATGAATGGCATGAGAGATGCATTTTTTGTGTTAATTTTATTTTTGTTTCATTGTTTGCTTGTATGCTGTTAAGAGATATTTTTGGTTTTGATTTGAAACCGTGACTCTAAGGAGTGTGGCGACCAGTGACATCCCTCCCCTGACGTTGTCAATTAGACGTGTTTCTGTAACATCTCTCATTGGTCTGAGGTGTTGCTTCTAGCAGAGACCACTTACTCACACGCGCGAGCTAGCATGCGCGAGCTAGCATGCGCGAGCTAGCATACGCGAGCCAGCATACGTGAGCCAGCATACGTGAGCTAGCATCCGTGAGCTAGCATCCGTGATAGCATGCGTGAGATAGCATGCGCGAGCTAGCATGCGCCTCGTAGTGCTGGTGCTGCGCCCTTTGATACAGCGCGTCTTTTGGCTGTAAAAATACGGTAGTTACAGTTCTTTACACCCTATAAAATGTCTTGAAACATGACTTGAATTGCAACCGACTATTCATGATAGTTTATGAAAGGTGTTGCAGCAAACCGCGAGCTTGATGCTTACATACACTTCCTGCGAGTTATTTGTATATGCTCATTTATTGGTCCTTTTTTAGTTGTTTTCAGTAGCTTCTGTACGGCAAACTAGGCATCAAAATCCAAAATATTTCAAAATCTGAACGATCCCGCGGGAACCGGAAAGTTAGTCCTCGTTTCACCAAAAGTGATTAAAACCACAACACAAAATGCCCAAAACGATAACACGACAAAAAAGGCACTAACGTTGAAAATGGAGGGGGCTACAAAATATTATCGCCGCAAGTCTTAGACACCTATATACATCTTGTTTTGACATTGTTTGTTTTCGAACCGTAGCCATCGATTTAATTATTAAATCAATGCAAAATAGACGCTCATTAGCATTACCATTAACAGCGCTAGCTTCTGTTTAGCTAGCTAGTTCACTTCAAGTGGGATGGAATGAAACAGCTTGAAGCCTCTTTTTTTGAAGAATTGTTTACTATTTGGTGTTGAATTCACTTCCACCATACATTGCTCCGATTTCAATTTTAAACTCGCAAGTCAAAGTGGAAAAAAATTGTAAAACTTGTAAGTCGGGTGACTCACATCTCAAGGCACTATTGCACAATATTTGAACAATTGAAAGACAGCTGATATGATGATTGTCTGATTTTGTGATTCTGTGTCATACCTTGCAGCAGGTCTGGAACGAATGTCGCTGAACAACGGGACAGAAAACGGAGACACCGGAGTCTCCAGTGAAGCACATTCAGAAGAAACTCCCTCCAACCCTCCCGACACCCACAGCTCCTCTTAAGAACCATCAGCCGCATCAATCAAAGGTTTATTGTGCAAATCCTTTTTTGATTACTAAATCAAGTCTGTGACAAGCAGTTAGTTTGTTCCCCCGTTCTTTTCTGTCGATCTTTCAGTGTTTGGATATGCTTTAGAGTGGGCTTGTGGTAATGATTTGGAGGTAATATCAGGAGGAAATTGTGTATGGTTACAATTTTCCAGCCAAACTTGGCTAGTGGTGTTTCGAGCAGGCTTTGTACACGAAGCAATGCAGAGTGAAGGTGATGAAACCGTCCAAAGAGGATCAGTAGTGGTTAGACGATTAAACAAACATGCATTGCTGCGTTGGCACATCACAAACAAGACAGAAACCCAGATATTTTTTTTTCTTAAGGTTTCCATGTTTGTTATTCACATCACCTTCCACAAAGCCCTTTCATGATGCAACCACCAAGTGTATCCGAGTCCCTCCAAAAAGATGTTACAGCTTTGAATGCCTTCCGTTGCCAAGCCTGACAGTGCCACCGTGCCTGTTAAAATATTTTTATTTATATGGCAGTGACTGTGGTTTCTCGTCTTTACTATTACACTACAATAATTCCGTTCTGAGAGCCTCATGAAGTTTGGTGATTTAATCAAGTTCTAATGCAAGCCTTTATTCAAATATGGGGATACAGTGGACGTACACCTCTGAAAATGGCAAGTTTTTGTGACATTTAAAAAAAGAGACTAAGAGAATTTCAAAACTTTTTCCACCATTAATCTGCGCTATGAGAACGTGCAGATTTGAAACATTTCATGGTATCCCACATGCGGTTTGTAGATTTCAAGTATTTCTTTTGCAAAATGTTGCTGTCCTGCAACCCACCTCCTTAATTCCAGACATTGTGTTTCAATGGCTTGGAATTCATTTTATTCTTCTGATTTATCTGTGTGGCGGTGCATGACTTGTGCTGCAAGATGTGACTACAAAAATGACAGTAAAAGTAGAACACCTGAACCTTATTTGTTCATAGAATGCATTTTTAAAATTTAGCGACAATTTGAGTGATGTCAGCCTCATTTTTAAGAGCGTGATTGTTTTTATTTATCCTGAAAAATATCTCCGTTCTACATTGGGTTTACAATGGTGGAAGAACTTTTGAGTTTCTTTTTTGAACGGGGATTTGTAGACTTATTTCCATTGTTAAGTACAAATTACTATTTATCTTTTGTGCGACTTGAATTCACTGACCATCACAGACCATCGACAGCCCAGAAAGACCTGTGTGCGTTTCCCACTTGAGGTGGAAAACTTAGTAAACCAAAACTCACTGACCTTTACACGTTCATGTGTTGTTTCGCTTTTGTTAATCGGATCCGCTTGTTTGTATTGAAGCTTTTCACTAGTATGCATCTTGTATTCCGAGCAGTTTCTTCAACCTTTAAATAAAGTTTGCTTCTTATCTTGATGTACCTTTGGAGAACAGTTAGAATACATTTTTTTTAAAATGTTTTAAAATGAGTGGAAAAGGACCAACAGTGCAACATTAGTCAGGTAATTGACATGGATGCTTAGTAATAATTCCAGGCCTTTAGAAAAATAGCTTTATTTGTCATTAAATGAAACTGTATTTTGGAAAACACTTCAAAGGGGACAAATTATGGGAAAGTCAATTTTCAACTGCATGTACAATCAAGTAGATATTTGTAGTGTCTGCCCAACATTCCTAAAATATACAACGATATTCATGGGAAGTCAGAAAAAGTTGGAACACAGTAGTGCATCATTGTTCCCAGTTGTTATGGTAACCATCTGTACTCGCATTAGAACGAACATCCCACACCCCGAAACATCATTTTCACTAGCCTGAGATGAGTGGCTGGAAACTGTAATGTAACTTGTAGAATTGCGGAAACCGTTAAGACGTTAGGATTCTGAGTAAATGGTTTAAAAAAAAAAAACATTAGCAATGGACATGTTAAACTTACATTTGGCGTATAAGTATTTTTTGTTACAAGTCATTCAATGCCCTGTATCAATAAAACATGCATTGAAGATGATTAAATAGAATGTTAAAAAAAATAAATATTAAAAAAAAAATGTAGAAAAACAATTACTCTTACTTTTTTCCCTTTGGTACTATTAAATAAAAGAAACGTGACATCCAATAACCATTTTGAGGGGTGATAAGCAACTCAATAAATCACCTGATATTTGATGTCAGGAACTGTCCACGATGCTTAATACTTATTTATACAAACTAATGTCTGGACGGAAGCAAATATGGAAAGATTATGCACATTTTTGCACTATAAAAAAAGTGTTAGAACAAGAGAAGACAATGGCCAGTTGTCACAATACTTCTGTCCAATCAAAAAGGTTTTCTTCTTACAAGCTGCCATAATTCTTAGCAAGATTGAAAAAAAAAATCTAATTGTGTATTGCTTCTTAAAACACTGAAAAAATAAATAATGCATGGCAACAACATAGCATTGTTAAAGGAACAAAGTCCTATTTGTTCGAGAGTAAAGTTATATTAAGAGGATTAAGTGTTCATTTTAGGAAGTGCCAAATTCCCACAAACCTGAAGCCTAAAAAACACAAAATTGCGCAAACTACTTATCAACTTGATGCGCTAAAATTATTGAATTGGAATGAATATTTCATAACTACACAGACCCAAGTGTGAAAACAGTCTTAATCATTTTGCATAGCGGTGGAGAACTCCAGCACCTCCACTTTTCCATGGTTCGTCGCTTGGTGGCCAATTTCCCGCTTGGATCCCTTGTAAATTGCTGCAGCAGAGGCACGTCACGTTAGATGTTGCAGCTTTATGTCAAAACTCGCTGATTGATTCAACGCAGCCGCTGCGAGTTGCCCTATTTACATCATTTGACGTGGAAGCCGGCAAAATCCTGGGTCAACTTCAACCTTGTCATCGGTATGATCCAAATAAAGGAAAAAATGTCATCTCAGTCGGCCAGCGTGAAAGCAGGTCAGCTGTCGACCAAATAGTGGCTGCAGCATTCAGTGATGTTTTTCCTCAGCTCGTCGACGCCTCTCCTCAGCTGGCTGACCTCAAGCAGCTTCAACGGGACTACTTCTTCTTTTTCTTCTTCATGCGCGTCCCTGCACTCGCTCTCCTCTGCGGACATGTTCAGTGCTGCAAGAAACATACCACAGGTAGACACTATGGAGGACTAATATTTTTTTTCTAAGCATTTAGAGTATACAATATTTAGTATAATAGATGAGTTCAGCTTAGAGTTCATATAACATGCATCTACACAAATCAGCTAGAGCGTCTTTTCTCGGAATCAACACCTTGAGCAATCCGCATGATTTTTTTTTTTTTAGCAATTTACCAAAACTGATGAAGTGATTGATGTTAGTCATAAAAAGTAACTTTGGTGTGTCAAGTTATTTCTTTAATCTTGTGACAGAGCTGAATATGAGCTGTTCTTATAGTTTAGTTGAACCTCTTCAGGTGACACAAGAGTTTTAACGCGTATAACAAAGCAATAACCATGATTCAAATAAAACAATTAATACAATTTAGATATGTACATGTACACACACAGAAAAAACTGTGCCAATAATTTCTCCATACATGAATCGTTATGTCCACAGAATTATTAATTATCGTAATTCTTCTATTTATTAACACGTTTTAGTGCAATTGCGTGTTTTTTTTCCCCACATACATGTCATGTCCAGCAGCAGAGACAAATTGAGCTCCTTCCCTTGCGCTCTCTGCACCAGGATGCTGCGGAGACCCTGAAGGTCCAGTAGACACAAGGACAACTCCTTCAAGAGTCGTCCCAATTGTGGCGTCTCCATATTAGACACCGTGTGCTCCTGCAGCCAGTAATCCACCTGGGAACACACATTGAACACACTAAGTGCAGCTCGTGCTCTTATCGAATGAGCTGTTACACTTTTAATGTGATATAGGTTAAAATTCAGCGTTGGCGTATTTAATGAACTTTTTTATTGATCTAAATAAGTAAAAAACTGGAAAGAAGTGATTTCTGAACTTCTAAACAACACATTATCATCCTACAACAAAGAAATCATTAGTCCGCAATGTTTTCTAGACCAAGACAGGTTCTTCTAGGCAAAGTCATGAGATGAAATAAACTACATGTGTTGAATTGATACCTGTGACAAGGTTGTAGAGTCAACGGATGGACCTTCTTGGTTGTCAGGAGGACTAAATTGATTCGAAAGGTTTCTTCCTTTCTGCAGTCTTGTACTGGTCACCTGTTGACATACAGTAGGCAGTGAGTACTTGCATGATTATAATTACGAGGGGTATGCATCGCTCCAATAAATGACAACACAAATTGATGTGAGACACTCTCACTCACTTACTCAGTCTCACAGGGTCTGTCTCTCACAGCTCGCAATCTCACACATAATCTCATATACTCTCACTCATACTTACTCTCACATTCTCTCTCACTCACACACACTCTCACTCAGAACTCTCAGATTCTCACTCCTTCACTCAGATACTCAATCTCTCTCTCTCTCTCTCGCTCATTGCTTATAGATGCCCAAAGATGGTGGCAAAGGCCAACCTTTGTAGAAATGAAGTCCCCCCCAAACTCACTTCAACATAGTGCTTTAGCAGCAAGCAATAGAGGATTGCTTTGCATTTAAGCATAAAAATGGCATATATGTGAGTTTTTCAGTATAATAATAATATAATAAGTTTTATCCAGCGCACACGTAAATTTACAAATGCCGATTGGCAAACATGCAGAGCTTCATTGTACACCATTTTTGGAACCTGTAACTCCAACTCGGCAACAAATTAGCAAACAACCTCACAATAGTAAATCAATTTGACTTGTGGCAATCGTTTCAAATTGAGAGGTATATTCATAGGGTGTATAGTTGAAAGAGTAAAGTCAAGTCGCCTACCTTTAGTTGTGAGTTGAGCCTCTCTATCTGTTGTTTCTGATGCTCAATGAGCTACAGGGGAGCACAGAGAACATGTCAATGATTGTTTAATGACCACGTTCACTACACAGACTTGAGCACTGATGTGTTCCAATCAAAAATGGTACCTTGCTGCTATGGTCTTGTTTCTCCAGGAGTTGAGAGTTTTCCACCTCAAGATGCTTCAGGTCTAACCTCACTCCATCCTCCAAGCAACTCTGCACCTTCTGCTGCAACCTTTATAGAACAAAACTGAGCATTAGCAGAGTGATTTTGGTATCAAATATAGAATTAAATATGTTTCAGGATAATGGCAGTCTGTTTAATAAAAGGTCAAGAAAACTTTTAAACCTTATAATGTGGAACGTGTCAATAACCACAGCTAATATCTAAATCTAAAATGTGCACATAAGCGTTTTAGGGCTCATAAAACATTACTAAGCATGATAAGGAACGTTATAGAGATCATAACTAGATAAAGCAGAATATTACCTGTGTACAGTTGCAATCAGCTCCTTTTCTTTCTTGGCTTGCGTCTCAATCTTGCCATCTTTCTCCTTCAAAAGAGCACAGCTGTCCTGCAGGTTTTTTTGTAAATGAGACACCGTTTTCTCCAGATCTTGAGCTCTTAGGTGCACTTCTTCCAGCTGAGCAAACAAACAAAACACACACACACACAATGTACAAATAGGGAATTACTTGTGCAAAACTTGCATCATGGTAAAATGAGTCTTAGGGCAGATCCATTTTTATAAGCCTACCAGAGGTTGACAGAAGTCATTTTACACGGTTTGCCCCATTATTTAAAAAATATTGTATTGTTGGTCATGATGGTGGTATTTGAAGGGCTAACATCTTTTTGAGATGGTACTTGGTGTAAAAAGCTTGAGTAGCACTAGACTAAACTAAATAATTAGTTATAGCAGTAATGCGCCTATTTTAAAGTGAAGTAAGAAAAATTACGTTTGAAAAATACCCCCCCAAAAAATACAGAAAAAAAAAGAATACAATTGAACTGATAGAAAATTCAGTTTAATTCAAAACTGTTTCTTTTGGCTTTGTGGTACAGATTATGTTAAAATGTTTTTATCTGGTTGCTTCAATCCTTGGTATTTAAAAAAAATCAAAATACAAGATAACGAAAGAAGAGGATGTTCTTTTTAAGCTTCAACATGTGTGTGTACCTGCAGGGCCTGGCCTTGCACTTCGCCCAGAGTTGGCAGGTCAGCAAGGTACTTCTCCAGAGTTTCGATGCGTTGCTGTTTTTCATGGTTCTGTTCGCTCTCCCGCTGACATTTCTTTTTTAGACTGCTGATGTAACGATCCCTTGTCTTTATCTGATCACAGAAACATTTATTTCATTTAAAAAACATGCTAGAGCACAATAGCATAGCGCAAGTCACATTTTTTAAGTGTATATATATATATATATATTTTAAAAAAAGCTACTGTTATGAATACGTAATCGCCAATACCTTTTCCTCCAGTTTCCTGAGGTCTTCTGTATATTTTCGAGTGGCTTGCTTGTACAGCTCATTGAGATGAAGCACTTCCAGTTCGGACACTGCCAGCTTCTTGCTGAGTTCTTCATCGCAACACATGCGATCAGATGGTACTTCCTTCTATTGGGCAACCACAAAAAGCATATCCAGATTACAGTAATATAGTAAGTATGACATATCTTTAAGTATTACCTTCATTTTCAGGATTTGAGGGTCTTCAAACCACCTCTGACTATGTAGCACTTGCTGGGCTCTCAGCTCATTTTCTCGAATGCGGGCGTGGATTTGCAGGATCTGTTGCTTCTGTCTGAAAAAGGCAAAACTTGACGCTCATCATCTATAGCGTTATGAAAAACATGTTGCCTATTAAGGAGAGGAGATGCTAAGCATGGAAAGAGGTCACGACTTACCTGTCTATCTCCAATTCTTTTTGTCTCAGCATTCCCTCTTTAACCTTCACCAGAGTGTTGACAAAATGGGACGTCCCCTGGAGCATCTGCAAATGCACAAGCGTGTTTACACGAGATAATAAAATGAGAAAATGTTGCAGATTGAGGCGGTGAAGAAAAGAATCTCAAATTTGGGGGAGAACATTTGTCAGAGGAAGCAGCAAGTTTTTCAGTGCTTCCCAATGGGCTACAATTGCTTTTACCTGGTTGATGCCTTGTTCAAGTGATGTTCCATCACCTCCACAGACTTTTGTTTCGCTACCAATGATCTGGCCAAGTTCTCCTCCGTGCTCTGCTTTTGAGCTGTACTCCATCTGCTCTGTCAGCCACATTTGTGTGCGGATGGCCGGCTGAATTGGGGAGTCTCTGTCTACTGGGTGACCAAGTGATGAGTCTGCTAGCTTCGATAAACTGAGGCCATAAAGTTGACTACCTCCCAAAGCCAGCTTTGCTTCTGCTAAACTACTATAGTTCATGTCCAAACTGCTGCGTTTAATAGGTGAGGATAGAGTTGAAGAAAGTGACAGGTCTGTTTCCAAACCAGATCTACTTCTATGTTTGCTCCAGTAGCAAGGGCCGGCACCGGGAGAGCGTTGTAATAAGCTATGACAGAGCAGGGAGGAAGATACAGGTAAATACAGGTCCCTATTTAAACCACGGGGTTCTTTTCTGTAACCATAGAGCAGACCCCTGTCCAGGGAGCCATGTGAATCCGTACTATGTTGGTGGACTGATGTCTTCCTGGAGTTCTTTTCAACTCCAGATGACAATTTAGTGAGAGAGGACCACCTCCTGATGGGCTGCTGGTCCTGCATGTCAACTCCAGTTTGTGCACCAAGGGGAGAAGTGGCTGGAGAGGTCAGTTGGCAAGACTTGGTCCGATGACCCGTGCTTCCGGGTGAGGCCGTCATTCTCAGACTAGCGAAAGATGACGTGGATGGTGATGGCTTGACATGGACAACGGGGGCGCTGCCGGCAAACCCATCTTCTTGACTAGAGTGGCGTCTGGACAGCGGCTGGAGAGATGAGGGTGTGGTGCTTGAGCAGGAGTCATCTTGAGAATTTACAGAGACAGAGACTATAAATAACACGCATATGAGGACACACAATACTGATCATCAAGCATGTACTTAATGAATTACTGCAGATGCATCAACTATTATTATTATTTATACCCACAGATGAAAGGGGCCCAGGTCGGATTGAAAAAACAAAAATTGTAATGGTATTGTACACTGCATGAAAAAAAGTCTGACACAGGTCGCATATGTTCAAAAAAAAAAATGTAATCTGAATTGAGCTGCAGTGTGAACATAGCCCAAAATAAGATATCGGGTGCATGATTATTTTTTCCAGAGATAAAAATAAATGTAGTCTATTATACAAATTTCCTGTGAACATAAAAACCTATTTTTTGGTCTTTTTGCAAAACAACCTCGGCCACAATTCAAACCCACAAAATGGTTCTGCTTGGTTCAGCACAGTAAGTGCAGTTTTGCAGCAAACCCTAACGTGGAGTGTGCTGGATGCTTGATAGCTGTTTCGGCTGAGGCTTTTCCATGTGAGATTCATCCAATGCGCTCTCTGGTTCCCCACACATGAATGTAAGGTTCATTTCCAGCTATGACCAAGTCACTGGCACAAGATCTGGATTTGGTGCTATACGTCAACGTGGATGGATTAAATAAAGAGAATAAACTTTGGCTGTGCAAAGAAAGTGTCATTACATCTTTATGTACAGAACTAAACTAAATTGTACTGCTTGGTAGAAATGCAAATTATATTTTCTTTAAACCATCATTTTCCAAATTCCTGGCTTACCCAAAATGTTTTTACTATTATTCAACGCTTCCAATTACAGTTGGAACAATTTGGGGAAAGCCTTTTTTCCACTTAATGGATGAGTTTGCTGTGGAAAAATTACAGCAGCCCTGGCCTGAGATTCACCCTACCTTCCACACTATCAGAGCAGTAGGTACCAATGCCGGTGTCACCACTGTCTGACACAGCGCTGAGTCGACGTCCAAAGATGCTGTTTCCAGGTCCAGGCTGTTTGCTGTGCCATGATGATTCATGGCTCGGAACCCACCCAGGAGAGCCACCGCTACTTGAACCTTAAAGGGCACAATATTAAAAACATGGTTATAAGTGTGCCTATTCTATAGTATCAATCAGGATGCACATATGTATTTTTGAACTAATTATACCGATTTATCCATTTTCTGTAACATTTATCCTCATTAAGGCTGTGGTGAGCAGCAGCATCTCTCATATCTATCCCACCATGCTGCGACACAATTATATAACGCCTTTTTTTTTTTAAATGTGCTTCATTCTTTGTGTTGCTTTTTTATGTAACCACTGCCATCCCACATGAACGCAATACTTCATTTTTAAAAATATTAGGCGTGTGTACCGACTTTTATTTTACATGTTTGAACCTAACCATGAATCTAAATTATTTAGTCCAGGACTGATGGTAGTAAATGGGCTTATAGCAGATGACCTCCTTAGAAATATTACACATTTAATCTACAGAACTGCGTGAGCAGCAATATACAAGCATGTCGCAAAGGGTATGGAACATTCACGTAGCATTGCACTGGCACCAGGCTGAAACCTCTTATGTCCAAATTTGGTTAGTTTTATATTCTCTCACAAATCAATACAATTGGTCTGTCAGACGTGGGTATGTTATTTTACAAATTATTGTCCAATATAGTGTTGAAATTGGCTTGCCCTCAATGTCGATGCAATGTTAATGGCTCAACAAACATGCCCTTTTTTTTTTCAATTTCCTAAAAAGTGATGGTTTTGGTTTAAAAAAGAAAATCCTTCCAGCCATAGCATAAACTATCATCCATTACTTTACTCCACAAACTTGTCTGAATATTAAATGTACTGATATATAAAATAGTGATCCAACCAGATATAGTGGAAATAAAGTCTACACACCCCTACTCAAATTCCAAGTTTTTGTGATAAAACTGACACCAAGGTAAATGTTTTATATTAGATATTTTATTTGTAGCGTTGTCCACCCACCATTAAGGTGGCCTATAACCTGTATACCTCAAATGAAAATAAAAAGAAATATTTTGGATAGGGGAAGCAAAAAAAATGATAAGGGTGGCCTATTTAACATGAGTTTAAATGTTATTGGTTAATTGCAACTCATACACGTCCTGAATGTGTGCATACTTGTGCAACTACAATACATCAGTTGCCTATTTTACTTGCCCTCGAGATTTTTTTTCTTTTTAAGAATTAGAGTTGCTCAAGTTGTGAAGACTTTTTATATCCATGAGAGAGAAAGAGAGAGAACGTTAGAGAGAAAGAGAGAGAGAGAGAGATAGATAGATAGATACATAGATAGATAGATAGGAACAAGCTTTTCTTCGCCACTCGACGTTTCCGTGCGGTCTTGCTGCTAACGTAGTGACGTAAATTCTGGTCGCCTGTTATATCCGCAGCTGGTCTTTTAAAACAACCAACGTCATATATCGGCTACTATACATCTACCTCCCAGCAAGTCAAATTATCACGATATATTTATTTACAGGGTGATAATAAATCTCACCTGTTTTATGGGAATCAAATCCATCGTCCAGATCACCTCTGTTCCACATTGGCAGTGGGAAGACGTTTTACATAACAGCCGGAAAACAGCTTTGCGGTCGGAAAGGAAAAAAACCTCTGTGGGCTAAAGGAGGCCAGCGAGGGATTTCAACACGATTACAAGGATATTTGTGACATTTTAGCGCGATCAAGTGGCTGTAGGGCCTTAAGTGAACGTCTCTTGTCTCGAGACATTTTCAAGTAACGGTCTCCTTTCTCTAACTTACACATGATGACATCCGGAGCGGACGTGACGTCATCGACTCACTCTAAGCCTTAGTCTAAGGTGTCTTCGGTTCTAAAAAAATGTAACCCTATTTGCGTACAAACCGATTTAAGAAATCATTTTACTGTATGGCATACACTACCTAAATGTAATGTAACACACAACTATGTCAACCATCATCTGAAGCAGTTCAGGATGAATATTTCTCGAATTTACATGACAGAAACAGAAAACTAAAAAAAACAACCCCCCCCATCAAATTCAGAATTTAGTCCAATCATTAAACGTATTATGTGTGGATGACTGCAGGCGTGTTATCTTGTTGAAGTTTTCTTGCTTTGACCAACACATGAGAGGATGCAATGTCGTGGACCAGGCCCACTAAAGTGAATTTGAATTCTAATGGCTCTTTTTTCAACTGTGTTATGCTTAACATGGGTCAAAATAAGTCTGTGATGGAGTTTAAGTTTGAAATCTATGTTGCCGCATGATCTCCCTGCATGTGCTTATGTGAGTTCTTTGTGGGTACTTTGTGTTCCTCCCTCTTTAAAAAAAACATTGAATGTTAATTGAAGATTATGATTTAGTGTAAATGTCAGTGTAAATGGTTTTTACACTGCATGCGCCCTGTGACAGGTTTGGGACCAGTAAATGTTGTGTACCAGCTTCTGCAGTCAGCCATGATAGTCTCCAGAAAAACTAGGCTCAATAGTAGGCGAGGTTCTCGGGTTACGTAAGAGTTGGGTTCCACGCAACTCCTCACGGAAGGCCGGAGCCAGAACCGAATCCCACACCATTGCTAGATAGTCAGCCACCGTGCCACCTATGATAAACACTACAACAGCACATTTCAATCAGATATGGCTTTAAGTGCCCCAAACATTTTTAACTTTGATTTAAAAAAAATGTCTTTACCTTTTTTCTAGCACATCGTTTTTTTTTATTTATATATTTTTTGTTTTTTAAATTTGAACGATATATGTTTTTGCGCAATACAAATTTTACCATGGGTTCATTTATAGCTGTGATTTTTTTAAAAACATTTTTTTGCTAAACCTCTCCCTTAATTCATAAATATTACTGAATATTACCTATATTATTATTATTATTATTATTATGGATACCTAATGTGCTAAAAAAAATGAAGATTCTGAATCTGTGCAAAAAAATCAAATCTGCAAAAAAAATTTAATTGCATCTCTGATAAAAAAAAAACTGAAATGTAATTGTTTTGATATTATAAAAATAAGAGGTGTCAGAAAAACACGTTATTAATGAGATTAATCCAACCCCCTTCTAACGCCGTCATTTTTTTAACGAGCGATTAAGACTCATCTTGGCCTAATAAATAATGTAGTTCTATATTGCTGTGCGGAGTTTTCGCTGGTTTATAGAACTAAAAGCATCATGGCGAGTGGTAAAAATGACGCAAATTCAATTCTGAACGGCACGTTTAAAAAAAAAAAAAAGTTACCTTATGGTGTCATTGACAAGAGCTAAGTCATTTGTGTGTATTGCAATCGTGAACTGAACTACCATCGCAGCACGTCCAGTTTAAAATACCATTTGATGGACAAGCACACCGCTGATGCCAATTCTCCAGCCCGTTGTCAAATCCAAGCATCCATGGATAATTTGCGACAGAAACGGGTGGATGGCTCAACTAAAGAGACTCGCCGAAGCCATAGCTAAGTGGGTGGCCACTGCGTGTTAACATTGTGGAGGACGAAGGTCTGGCTGAAATACTTCGCATTGCGTCCAACGACTGCACTTACTATTTGTCCTCGAGAAACACAATTGCAACCCGCGTTCAAGACTTGCACGAAGCGGAGAAGGCGGAAGCAGTCGTGCTCACCAGTGATTACTGGACTTCTCTCAGTAACCCCAACTACCTCGCTGTGGCAGCCGATTATTTTGATCCATTTCATTTGCAGTTTGTTGGCATTTTATATTTCTTATATTACTCCAATTTGATCCCTTAGAAAGGCTGTTGAGATGCTGTTTTGTGTGACTTTGTTTGTGTGAGTTGAATCCAATGCTTTTTTTTCAATTAAAAAAAATTGCATAAAAACAAAAAAATTAATTATCATTTATTAAGGGTATTACAATCAATAAAATATTGGGGCCCAAAAATAAAGGGATTTTTATTACAATGAAAATAGCGTGCAATTAACTTCGGGTTAACTATGAAAAAATGCGATTAATTATGATTAAATATTTTAATCTCTTGACAGCACTAATAAAAATGCAACTCATAATTTACATTGTTGTTTAGTTTATTTGTTGTTCATTAGCAGACATAGAGTACAGTACATTAAATAAATATTGTTGCCATACATAGCATGGTAACAACATGGTTTCGCTCAAAACTTGCAGGCAACAAATTTGCACTTCCAACGTCACACTTCAAGAATTTCGATATGTGTCACACAAAAAAGACCATGGCGTGCAAAACAATAATACAAATTTAAAAATAATAATAATAAAGCCCTCAGCGCAGGGCTGTGTCTGTGACGCTGGCTGATTTGTTTGGATTTTGAGACAATTTTTCTGTGGGAAATAATGTAAGAGGAAATAATCTAAGGCAAACTCTAAAGGCATTTTTCCCTAAAAAAAATGAATTTCCAATTGTAGTAACTCAGGGTGTTTCATTCCGATGTCTTTTATTGTATTCCACTGTACAGTATTCTTCAATATATTTTTCTGTGCCTGTGAGAAATCAATTGCCATGGTTTCTAGCTTGATATGAGTTGAAAACGTTTTATTTGCATAAGAAAATTAATATTTTTCTTCAATTTATCATACAATTTAAAACAACCATCTGAAATTATATTAGGGATTTCATGACCTCATTTATTGTTAATCTGGCAAATTTAATCCGCCAGAATTGAGCCAAAGTTCGTCCTTTTCCTATGCCTCATCTTTGATATCATCAGATGGAACATTTCAGCAATATTGAGCATTACAGAGAAGACAGCCATCGCCAACATAAAGATGATGAACACATTTTTTTCGGTTGGACGGCTGATGAAACAGTTTGTGTCAGTCCGGCAGCTTCCGCCTTTGAACATAATCTTATCAGGCATGAGGATGGAGCCGTAGATGAAGTACTGGCCCACAACGAAGGCCACTTCCAGCAAGATCTTGAACACAAGCTGCATCATGTAGCTGACCAACAGGAAGCCTTTGAGCTTCACCTTGCCATGTTCATCCGAATATTTGGGAGATTTGATCCTATTCAGGTCATGTTTTTGCTCCAGGTGTCTCCTGGTCTTATTCTCTTTGCGAATAACAAGCAGGACGTGACCCAGAAAGATGAATGTAGGTGTTGAGACAGTGAGAATCTGGAGCACCCAGAAACGTGTGTGAGATATGGGGAAAGATGCATCGTAGCATGCATTCCTGCAGCCGGGGCTTTTGGTGTTGCAGTCCATGTTTGCTTGTTCATCTCCCCATATTCGGTCCACTCCAGCTGCTAGAATGAAGATTCTGAAGAGGAAAAGAACGCTCATCCAGACCTTGCCAAATATAGTCGAGTGTGATTCGACCTTGTCCAACATCTCTGATAGGAAGGACCACTCCCCCATGATGGCAGCTGCTCTCTCACAGGTCTGTAGGAGAAATTAGTTTTAATTTATTATTAATTAATTAGTAGTTACAACATGTACTGTGTACCAGCTGGCTACTGACACTTATAAGGCCGGGGTGAGGCTTGACTAGGAACCTTTGCACAGTGCAAGCTGGCATCCATTACATGAGCACCACACCTAGCCAGCATGAGTGTAAACTAGCAACCAATGTCAACGAACATACCGGTTCCGGCGCCGCGCGAGTGGCTGCCTGTTTACAGCAGCGTGGCTCACTATTGAGCCTTTGTGATCTATATCTTTGCTGCTGTAACACTTCAAATTTCCCCATTGTGGGACTAATAAAGGACATCTTTATCTTTATCTTTATACCTACAAAATTTCAGTGGCATGTGAGATATAAAATTTTACTAAAACTAAATAGCAATTCCAGCAGACTACTTGATGAACTTGGCATGCCAATGTTTAAGTGTTTCATGGTTGCATGCACATGGCTGCGTACAGATCAACTGAGCGCTGTGATGTAGCGCCCCACCTTGGTCCTATCTTTTCTTGAAGAGGGCCTACTGCTCAAATATTTCAGGTGTCTCAATGAGTAAAGATTCCTGCACCTCAGACCAGAAATACATCCCAAAATCACATAACAGAAATGAATGAGCTTAAAATAAATGTGTTTAATATTTTGTTTTCTAATGTGGTGACTAATCCCAGTGGCGGGGTGGCACCCTTTGTTGAAATTCCTGACTGTTAAACTGTTTTTCACTATTGCAGTTTTCCAGATTTCTTTTATCTGTGGCTAAAATGGTGCTGCATGATGCACGTAACACATAACGCAAGTTATGGTGTTCGGTCCCAGTGGCCCTTCTACTTTCAACCCTGTTGACCATCTGGCATTTTATCTAAAGCCAACAGTCTCGAACTAGGATTTTAAACTGGACACTGATATTAAATTAGCTGGGCAAATCAGAGCTGTTGTTCGATCCAGCTTCATTCATCTTCGGCAGCTGGCTAAAGTGAAGCCCTTTCTTTCTCAGCAGCACTTAGAAACAGTTATCCATGCCTTTGTTACATCTAGGCTAGATTACTGTATTGCACTTTACTTTGGAGTCAGCCAGTCCTCCCTCAAGCGCCTCCAACTGGTGCAAAAAGCTGCGTCTCGCTTTTAACCGGAGGTCGGAAGACAGATAATATAACCCCAGTCTTAGCCTCTCTTCACTGGCTCCCAGTGCACTTTAGAGTTTGCTTTAAGATACTTCTGCCCGTCTTCAAATCTTTAAATGGCTTCGCCCCAGCGTACCTTTCCGAGCTCCTCCACCCCTACGCACCTGTCCGCTGCCTCAAATGCTGCTGGAGGTGCCGAGGACTAAGCGCAACCTCAGGGGCGATTGAGCCTTTTCTGTTTCTGGGACTTCCCTATGGAATGACCTCCCATTAAATGTTAGGCAAGGCCCCTCTCTGTCCACTTTTAAAACTCGTTTGAGAACACATTTTTATTCTTTAGCTTTCGACTCAACTTGAGACTTTCGGTGTTCTACTGTTCTTCTGGAATACATTGTTTATGTGTTTTAATTTGTGTTCTAACTTATATTACACCATATGGAAAGCGCTTTGTTACAGCTCCAACTGTTGTGAAATGTGCTATATAAATAAATTTATATTGTATTGTACTTTCAGAGTCTGGCAAGAGTCACCCCACATCTATGTATATATGATAAATTTTGTTCCCGTTCTGGTGCATTTGTGACATGCAGTTACCTAGCTATAGTCAAATCCCAAAAATGAATCTTGACCTTCTATCGTCAACTGGCGTGGACCCGCTTTAGAGCACGTCATTGTGGACTGCGGGTGAATGAATATCACGAAGGGCGGGTGAAAGAACAAGTGGAACATAGCACATATTTTTGCAAAGAATCTTTTGTTGTTGATGTCTCCTTTTAGCAGATATATTTTCATGGCTCAAACATAGAATCATGTGTAGATATGAAAAAGAAGCAGCAGCTTACATTATTTTTTTCAAATTGTTGCAGTGGAATTTGATTGACAGTTGACAGTTTAGCGAAGCGAGGTTCAGATAGGTTCACATTGTTAGAGAGCAGAAACAAGAACTTGACTTCACAATTTTGAAGCCTGAATTTTCTGTATATACATGACGATGTTTTGTAAATCATACAAATAAGAAAATATATAATTGCACTGATTTAACAGTCTAAAGTATCTTATTTAATTAAAAAAAATATGGCTACCATGTTATAACTTTTAATAATAATTTTTGAATTTTAAATTTAATGAAATTCAAACTCCAGGTAAAATAATAAGTGAGATACCTCATGAAATTAGTTTCAGATGACCTTTGAGCAACACGTTCATATTCCTGAGAACTGTAAAAAATTCTAACATATTCATTGTCATCTATTTTACATTTAACCAGCTTGAAAAATGTAATTCTATTTTATTTAAACAATCACTTTTCATAAAGAGCGACAATGGGTCCTACCTACGCAACGGTTCCTGCTTTCCTCAGTTGTTGTTCTCCATCTATAAGGGTTTCACTTCTCTCTTATACCTTAGCTTGATTTTGCAGCATCATCAGATTCATCATTCGCTGACCAACCACTCGCACTCCCTCACGCAGTGTGACTACGACTCAGCACAGTGATGACAACTTAAGATGAGAAATAACAGCTTCGTTACTAGCAGAGGACAACACCTTGCTCTTCCAATATGCATGAATAACTCCCACTCCTTTTGTTTTGCCATGCAGATAACACCTTGAACTTCCAGCTGCTCCAAAGCTAAATCATTGATTTCTTTTTGGTTTGCTTGGAGTGTCAACTCTTGATAAAGGGGTCACTTTAAAATAATAGTATAATACTGGCAGCAGGGACGGCAACATTTTACTGTAATTTTCCAATGCACCTTCTGTCATTTATTTTCACAGTCTAGTACTGAAATTTGAATAACAGAATAATGCCGTAGGATAACAGTGGGTGGTGTGGTAATTTTACACTGCATTTCCTGTTATTTATTTTAACAGTATACTATTGTAAATTGGCTTCTCGATACTCATCGCCATTGCCCCCGTAGCCAAGACACCGCAACACACTACTGGAAATGATATTTAGAGCCAATAGTAAGTCACCACAAAAATAGAGGTGTCCTGGCAGGTCCATAAAAAAATATATAACCGTGATCATAATAGTAGAGTGACGATTCATAATTGCTCAGGCCACTACATTAAGATAACTATAAATCACACCTTTGTCTTTTGCCTTCCAATGTAAAATGAAGAAACTAATGTAGTTTTATCATCTTTTTTATGACTCGCATGCATACTCTGGCAAAATCACTCTTCGTACTTCATTTGGGTTTGAAGTGTGGAATCCAAGTTTGGTGCATTTCTGCACAAAAACACGTCAACGATCAAAGACTGTAGTTATTTAAAAAAAACAAAAACAAAAAACAACCAAAAACATTGGGACACTGACTACCACAAAAATGAAAACAAAGACAATGCTTTACAAGTTCCTTTCAACCTACCGGAATATTAAACTGAATACACTACATGGAAAACATTTACTGTTCAAACTGATGAACATTGTTATTATTTCTTTTTTTGTCTTCTCTGATTTAGATTTTGATGGCTGCAACAAGCTCCATAAAAGCAGGGAGAAGCGCAACAAAAGACTCGGAAAGTTGAGCAAGGCTAAACAAATGCAATTTAAAAAAATGAACTCGTTTGGAATAATTCAGTTTGAACAAGTGGATTTGAAACAGGTGAGTGTCTTGATAAAAGGAACATCTCTGAAAACATCATTTGTTCACGACTGTGAGCAAATAGTGCAACGTTTCTCGTGCAATTAGTAACGCATTTTGGGATTTTACCATCCATGGTTAATATTGCCTGTGACCTTCGATCCTTAAACATGAATGCAGTGGCATTATAAAACTGTAAAATCGTGAAAAGTAAGTAGCTCAAGAACACTTTGGAAAAACGTCAGTTAACAGTTGGTTACATCTACAAATGCAAATTAAAACGTGACCATGAAAAGCGAACCATCTAGAAATGTTGGCGACTTCTCAGGGTCAATGTGGAAAAATGTGGTCTGATGAGTCCGCGTTTCAAATTGCTTTTGGAAATCATGGTGGTTGTGTCCTCCAGACCAAAGAGGAAAAAGCCTTCGAAATTCCATCCATCCATCCATCTTCTGTAGCGCTTCTCCTCACTAGGGTCGCGGGGGGTGCTGGAGCCTATCCCAGCTATCTTCGGGCAGTAGGCGGGGGACACCCTGAACTGGTTGCCAGCCAATTGCAGGCCTTCAAAATTCAACTTCAAAACTTCAAAGGCCAGCATCTGTAATAGCCTGTGTGGGTGTGTTTCTGTGGCGTCTTCTGGGTAACTTTGCTTCATTTAAAGGGTTATTAATGTCACCCATTTAGAATATGAAGTTACAACTCGTAACACTAGTGTTTCGAATCCTTTTCACCTTTTGAATCAAAAATTATTTTGCATTTATTTCATCAACTATTCATCCATTTTCTATTTTGCTTTTCCTTTGCTTGCTAGTCATAATTGTTTCACTCATGAGGACGAATCATTTTCTTCCCAAGCTTTGGAGATGAATGCACAACTAAGTTCATATATTAAAAGGGTGTAACTTGAGTTATGCACCGTCTGGGTGTTGTCTGTGTCGTCAACAGTGGGAGTTAAGTTTACTGAGGGAGGGAGTAAATGCGAGTTACCGTCTGTCAGGAAACTGGCCTGATGAAATTCTTCAAGATAATCACAAGTTGGACACAGTGAAACAAGAAGTTGTGGGCGTTATGCTGACGTGAGTCAATCAAACTATATTTAAGTCTCGTCCTAGTTGTCAAACTAATTCAGGTTTTCTTTGGTTTTCTACACATGTTTTTCTGGAAGTGAAGTGTATCAGGCAAGTAACATTTTTTTCCATGTTAAAATAATGTGTATTTATGTTCAAATGAGGTACATAAGCGTATCATTCTTCATCGATGAGGGCGAGATTTTTTTTTTTAATTGTGCCATTGCTTTGACATTTCTGGATCTATGGTCAAATTTACAAAATAAAATATATGATCTAGATTTAGTGTAAAGTATGCAAAGTAAGAGAGACATACTATAACTACAACTTGTCATAACATGTTGTGTAATTATCAACAATAAGTACAGTATGTGTCGGATGATTAATTTTATAATATTTTAGTTTGCTTGATAGCCTAAATAGGGCAACAATGTAATACTGTCGACATATTTATTTATTAATTGATTTTTTTCTGTATAGACTTTATGAATATGAATATGTTTAGTATCCCAGCATCTACATGCAATTTACCATTGTGTTGAATGCCTCACATTTCCGGGACGAAAAATGGAATTTGTTTATCACTGATTGATATGCTCTTTCCTTGCCTTTAACACCAGTATGTGTTCCTTTCCTGCAGATGTCAGCTATTCGCCATGAGTGACTGGTCGTACCTGTCCAATCTTCTCCACAAGGTTCAAGCTCATTCCACTGTGGTAGGAAAGATCTGGATGAGCGTCCTCTTCGTCTTCAGGATCTTCGTACTGGGCGCAGCTGCAGATAATGTTTGGGGCGATGAATTGTCCGAATTCTACTGTGACTCGAAAGAACCAGGATGTAAACACTCCTGCTATAATTGGATGTTCCCTTTGTCCTATGTTCATTACTGGGTGCTGCAAATCACATTTGTGTCAACCCCAACTCTGGTCTACCTTGGCCATGCTGTCTTCATCATTCACAAGGAGAAGAAAATGATCAAACTGGAGCAGAGCAAGACAAATGGAAATGCAGTGAAGACATCTAAATATATGGATGAAAGAGGGAAGGTGAAAATTAAAGGCATCTTATTTTACACATATATGACCCAGCTACTCTTCAAGATAATGCTGGAGGTGGGCTTCACCATTGGACAGTTCTACGTCTTTGGCCCGCTTAAAGTTGTCTCGGATTTCCATTGTAAGAATTCACCGCCTTGCGCAATGGAGAGCGGTTCCAGGTGTTACATCTCTCGTCCAACAGAGAAGACCATTTTCATCTACTTCATGCTTGCCGTTTCCGGTATTTCGGTTCTTCTCAATATTATTGAGATTGTGTACCTGCTGTGCAACAAAAGGCAAAGCGCAAAGAAAAAGCTTGCAGCTCAGACTCATGTGCTCACTCCAACTCTATGTTCACCAACTAAGCCAACATGGGGAGCTATGAGAAATCATGGAGGCTATGGAGGCTACCCTCTGTTGCCTCTACATTCTCAGGTCACCACAAGCTTAAGCGATGACAGTCACATCCACTCCGAGTGAAAACAAGGACTCAAGTACACCATGTGACATTTTTTTCCCCACAACTGTTCTTCAATGAGATTGAATTAAGCTTATATTTTACGTTTGAATGTTTTGATATGGCCAACATTGTGCTGCGATGCATGTGTGAATGAACAAATGAATAAAGAAATATTTATTCAAACATGATTTTTTATATAAATATAAATGAAAAGAAAAACAAATCAAACAAATCACTGTTCACAAAGGGAGAATCCCAAGATTTTCATGCCTTATCCCTCTCTGTCACTTCCAAAATCGAACATTAATAAATACTTACTGTAAATAAAAATAAAATATCTTACACTTACCTTTCCAATACCTCTTAATTTTAACATTGAAAACAATGTCAATATCAACCTCCACAATGGTGTACAAGCGAAAAGATTAAAAAAAAAAAATACATGTTTGAGTTCAAACATGATAAAGTAAGCGCCTGCTCCTGAGATTAGTACTAGCATACTTTTTGTCAAAGGTACAGTAATAAACCTAAGCCAACAAAATTAATTACATTTCTGAATGTTTGCCAGGGCATTTCAAGCTTTTACTGGATATATCACCGGTGCAAATTCTTAAGTCAATCACTCTGTACTGCAGCTTTGAAGCATTTTACTTTAGAAATGGTTTATTGTATGATCACAAAATTGAACCCTCTATTCAATTCTTACAACTTTTTTTCTGTAATATAAGTACCACTGAGCATCCACTGACATTTAGCACCAATAGTAACACTAACACAAACACAGATGTGTCGAGGAAAGGACCGCTAAAACTATACAAAACAGGGATCGTAGCGTGCAATCCAAATTACTAGTACATTTCCAAAAAACACAATTAAATTAAGTTTAAAACTGTTATTATTTACACATAAATTAATCCTTCAACATGAATTTCCCAAAAATAAAAATTATGGCCTGCGATTACCTGGTGACCAGTTCAGGGTGTACTACAACAAACCTAGGGACAGGGTGGCATTTGGGAATTCCGGGACAACTTCTAAACGGATGATGCATTCTTGGACGATTAGGCCCACCATTTGTTCTTTTAAAGGAGTCAAAGAGCCAAGATGGCCCATTTTTCACTAACAAGCTCAGTTTGCATATTTTTTTTATCAAGAAACTGAAATTAATTATCATTTTATTTTTTATCTATTAATTTTGGAGAAATTAGGTAATAAGTGACGACTTGAAAAAAGCCTACTATTAATGCTGAATATGGCCGAGCCCCCCTTTGGTCTCTCCATGTTTCGCGATACCAGCTTACGTTTGTTGTCCATAAATCCAATCTTTTGTGCGGAACGCTTTTATACTTTCACAGATAGAAGTGGACAAGAGTAGTAATATGCATTTGCATTTTGGTGGTGATCAGTTGCTATTTCAGACAACAGAACTGACAATTCGAGCAATATTACCTCGCTTGCCTGCCTGCTGAGACGTAGACAGCTGAGCCCGGAAAAAATAACAAGCCGTACTCCAGGAAACTGAAGTACAGCATTTTGAGGCGCTGTTTTTTTCTTTAAAAAAAACCAAAAAAACACGTGATGTACACACTGAAACAAGAAGCTGTGAAAGTCATGCTGATGTGAGTCAATCAAACCAAACCCATTTTACTTGGCAATATTTAAGTGACGAGCTGTGTACTCAAAGGCTTCTTTTCTTTTTCGACAGTTTTTCTGGAAACTGGTGGCGTATCAGGCAAGTATTTTTTTATGTTAATTAAAAAAAAAGATGCCATTGTTTTGAGGTTTCTGGCACTAAATTTGACTCACTTCTGACAAAGCATTATTATTAGTCTTATTTTGAATAATTAATTATATTAATTTACGTGATCACGCTTATCATGTTAATGATTTCCCCCAATAATTAGGAAACAAATAAGTGTCAACATGAAAAACCTTATTTCTATAAATCTCTGCTTGGTGTCCCAAATGATCACTTCTACAACATTCCTAGGAAATCACAATGTCTCACGAGTGTAAGATATATTTTTTAACAGGCCCGCATTCTTTATTTCTTCATTGATTTATTTTTGCATCAGGCATCTGGTACTTTAGCAAGAGTGTGTTTTTGACTTTTACATCCACTGCCGCCAAAGACATATTGCAGATACATAGGATCATATTATTTTGACATCAACAGACAACATTAATATGATTCCATTATTGGCTGTGTTTACACTGCTGCTATTCTCCTTTTAGATACATATGAAAACCAAACAGGAGATTGCCACTCCTGTTAATGGGCAAACTATGGCTGGGTTAAACTTCTTAATCCGGCCCGCGGAATTTGAAAAAATTAAATGAATAAACCGTGTTTTGTTTTATTTTCCCTGTAATTCTGATGTGTCCCCACTAGAAGGCGCACTCTAGATTGATTGACTTTGTTGGGGTGGAGCCTCTTGCTTGACCAGATACACTGTTCCCACTGAAATTCAAAGTAAGCTTTTCTGTTGTGCTATGTAAAAAAAATAATTTGAAAATAATTAGTTCTATAAGCCTTATATGTTACATGATAATTCTGTTGAGGAGCGCGCACAAGTTATGAGCAGGTTAGCGATCTCAAAATAAAAATAATATAATGTGCCGCGGATTGGCTCGCTGCCACTGTGTAGTTCTTACTCTGGTCATCGTTGACCTTTGGCACTGGCAAAATTAATTGAAGAGAAGGAGCTTAATTTTCAATGTTTTAAGACTCATTTCAATAAATAGCTAAATACTGTGATGTGTCAAAGTAAGATATTTTGTTGTAATACTTTTATTAATTTTCATTTCAAACTAAAGCATGTTTTCTCAATATACGATATGTATTTTTTACTCCGATGAGACGAGATTATCAAAACGCTCCATCCCTCTGATCCTGGTCCGGCCCCTCTGTCAAATTTTAGAAGCAAATTGTGGCCCTCGAAAAGTTTGCCCATCCCTGGTTTAGAGGATGCCAAGCTGATAAATATTATTCGTATCGTCAGAAATGCTCTTTCCTTGCCTTTAACACAGTATGTGTTCCTTTCCTTCAGATGTTAGCTATTCGCCATGAGTGACTGGTCATACCTATCCAAACTTCTCCACAAAGTCCAAGCTCACTCCACCGTGGTAGGAAAGATCTGGATGAGCGTGCTCTTCGTCTTCAGGATCTTTGTACTGGGCGCAGCAGCAGATAAAGTTTGGGGCGATGAATTGTCCGAGTTCTACTGTGATTCTATGGAACCAGGATGCAAACATTCCTGCTATAATTGGATGTTCCCTTTGTCCTATGTGCATTACTGGGTGCTGCAAATCACATTTGTGTCAACACCGACTCTGGTCTACCTTGGCCATGCTGTCTTCATCATCCACAAGGAGAAGAAAATGATCGAACCAGAGCAGAGCAAGAAAAATGGAAATGCAGTGAAGACATCTAAATATATGGATGAAAGAGGGAAGGTGAAAATTAAAGGCATCTTATTTTACACATATATGACCCAGCTGCTCTTCAAGATAATGCTGGAGGTGGGCTTCACCATTGGACAGTTCTACATCTTTGGCCCGCTTAAAGTTGTCTCGGATTTCCATTGTAAGAATTCACCGCCTTGCGCAATGGAGAGCGGTGCCAGGTGTTACATTTCTCGTCCAACAGAGAAGACCATTTTCATCTACTTCATGCTTGCTGTTTCCGGTATTTCGTTTCTTCTCAATATTATTGAGATTGTGTACCTGCTGTGCAACAAAAGGCAAAGTGCAAAGAAAAAGCTTGCAGCTCGGACTCATCTGTTCACTGCAACTCCGTCTGCACCAACTAAGCCAACATTGGGAGCTGTGAGAAACCCGTATGGAGGTTACCCCGTGTTGCCTCAGATCAACATGTGCTTAAGCAACAATGACAGTCACATCCACTCAGAGTGACAACACAAACCATGTATTTCTTTCCTATTGCTGTTTTTCAAAGAGGTGAAATTAAATACAGATTTTTTTTTTAACCTTTGACTGTTTGGTACAATTATGTGTATAACTCACAGTAGCAATGCGGTCATTTTCTTTTTTTGCGGCCAAAGCTTTTATATGAATTCATGTAAACAAATGCCAGTTGTAGTAAATCTAAAAAAATATCTTAGTGTTATTCACTGTTGCTCATATATTTGACTCAGAAACTGAAAGTTGAACGATGAGGCCTGTCAGTTAGATTTCAGTTTGAATTCTGTATCGTGTACAGTGAGCGATGTTCCAGTGCTTCAGTACTTTCACTGGAAATACAATCTTGCGTTTTGTCGGAATAATGCACCTGTAGGTGATCCATTCAAAGTTATAAGGAGAAAAGTATTGCACGGCATATCCTGTTCAGGGTTAGTGACAGGTGCAATGGAAAAATCTGTGACCCGTCATAGTTAGAATTTATGTCTAATGAGAGACTTTAAGCCAATGTGTCTGCATCAATAAATTGAATTACATGTGGAAATCAATCAATTTCTGAACTGCATACATTTGCTTTCTCGGGCTAATATAAATTGTCCATTGGTGTGAATGTGAGTGGGGATAGCTGTCTTCGTGTTCAATGCAGTTGAAAGCTCAACTCAAATGCATCCATCTGAGTTGAGCTTACCTACTGCAATCAGAAGCGTACGAACGCTTTCATTGTATTGTAGTATTATAATTTAGCCACTAGATGGTAGCATATACGCACAAATTGAAATAGGAAAAGTTAACGGAAAACTGAGAAATTCATTTCCCTCAAATGTTTGTTTTACTTGCATATATTGAGGGATGTCTTTGCTTCAAAACATTAAAAACCCACCTTTATCATTATATGTATAAGTATCACATGATATGGCTTTTTAAAAACAAACAACCGGCAGCGTCAAAGTGAACCAATCTGTTTTATATCTGTTTGCTAAAAATAGATGGCAAATGTTGAAGCATCGGCGAAATAATAGAGAGAAAATTACATTTTGGCGACATTCAAATCAACAGGTGTCGAAGTCACCACAAACTGAGGTCCGTTGAAGAAAAACTCGTGACCAAATAGAGAACAAGTTGTTTTTTCTGGATGTTCTTGTTTATAATGCAAGCTTAACAATCGGTATAAAACTGATTAGACAACTTCTTTAGGTAAATAGGATTGTTGTACAACATACTTTTAATAAAAAAAAACCATTTGTTGTTGTTGTCAAAAGTTGTTTAATAAACCATGTACTTTCAAATAACTACATCTTTCTGTGGTGCTTTGAATTTTTTCTAAACTGGCCTGTCGGAAAAAAAAAACTTTTTTTTCTTCACGCAGCTCGCGAGGGTCTTCGCTTTTGACGTCAAGGTCAGGTGACTCCCTGTTCTGTTAGGACACTTATAAGGGAAGTTTGAAAAGTTCGGCTCAGTTTCCCGTGTGTCCGTCGACCTCTCTGGAGAGTGATTTCCAATTAATATAAGGAAAGAGTCCGACCGGGCTCCCTGTTTTCGACTCTGTAACTTTCCAGGTGAGTTTGAAGCTAAAAATGTTATATTTCATTATAAATATCGTGTTTGTACACCGAAACAAAGTTAGCACTTTGTGAAACATAGAAAATTGGTTAATTGTTTATAATAACAATTTAAATACGATCCTGCTCTAGAATCTTCTCTACATCTTATTTATTTATTTGTGAGCCCACTTAAACTTGTGTAGCACTATTGACCACGGATCCTGTTCTTTGAAACCTGTTGAGTGGGTGAATGATGTGATTTAACAAACGGCTTATTTCCCAGTCTGCCCAGTCACTTTAAAGCTGTTAAACAACCTCAAAAAGATTGTTCGGCCACTGGGGAATTGCAGGAAACCTCAAACTTGGACTTGTTTTTTTTTTCATATCCCGTTTCTTCTGCGTGGGCCATTGTGTTGGATTTGTCTGTGCTGTCTGAATCATTTATCACCAAAGCCACTCATGTAGAAAGTGGCGGGAATTTCTCTCTAATAACTACATCATTTATTGTATTGAACGGTGCCTGGCATGATTGACTATGCCTCTTTTAGTGGCTGACTAACCCTCAAAGAACTTATGACTCAGGTTCTGAGATAAGGTACGTTGATTTCCCCTAAAATCAGTTAAGAAACACGTGGTGGTAATTTATAGGATCAGAAAAGTCTTTAAGATTAACAACCTCATAATAACGCATATTTCCCTTTTAGGTCAATCAAAAAACAATTAATTTTTAGTTAAGCAGTCAGTCACTAAAATCAGTTGTCTTAAACTTTTAATACACTGTACTCTAGATGTAGAATATTCTTGTATCAATGAAAAAGCAGATTTAGATGTCTACTGTAAATCACAAGAAATAAATATTGGCTATATTTGTATGGCATGAGGTTTGTTATTATTCGGCAATATTTAATAATATTTGTGTTTCAAAATACTGAACCCCAAATGCAAGTCAATGGCACCAAGCAATGTTTAATCCTCTCACCATTTCAAGAAATGTCATTGAAACTATTTGATTTCTAGCTTTCCTTTCATTCTTAATATGTATGGGTTATGAAATATCTACATTTCCAGTATTCTTCCTTCTTCCCTACGAACGATGATGAGTGTGGGCTTGAGTGGAGGAAAAAAAAAAGTCATCCATGTCTCAGGTGTCACTTGGGTTAAAAATAACTTAATTGTGTCAATCTGAAATAATGATTTTATTTGGGGAATGCAATTACACAATTCAAAGTATTGCTGCAATGTTTTCAGCTGAATTTCCGTTACGTTCACACCACTTACAGGCAATTTTTTGGGGAATGCATCATGGCCTTGTGAATTTTGCATGTTCTCGCTAAGCTTGTTGCATTCTCTCGAGTTTCCTGTATCAGTCCAAAAGCAAAAAGCTCAATTAGGTATTTAAAGGTTAGCATTATTAAAAAGTGCTCTCAGTGTGAATATGACTGTGACTTGATTAGTCCACGGTGTGCTCCACCTCTCAGTTGGCGTCCCATTTCCATGTGATCTCGTTGAGGCTGTAAAAATCAAAGCTATAGGTGGCACTTGCCTTCAGACTGTGTTGTGTCACAATGCTCAGCGCTAAGCTGCCAACAGGACATTGTGAGCACTGTGGAAAGAAGCTCACGGCAGGGTTTTCCGGTCCGCTCCACACACACTTTACAATGTTACATTGGCTTCACGTTCTCATAAATGAGCAGCTTTATTCCTGCAACATCTTGATTGAGAACTTGGCAAGGAACAGCATCATTTGGCAGATTTTGTTTTTTGAGTGTTCACTGAAGCCTCACGTCTGCAACAACTTATTTATGCTTCTTCACACCACATTCTAAAGAAGTAAAACACGTACTGTACATTTCACACAACAATAAACATACAAGTAGAAGGACAAAATGGCCAAAGTATAAACAAATTGTAGTTTTCTTAATGAGCAAAACCAGTTTGTTTATAAGCATTCTCACTTGCCATGGGCTCAAGGGACTGCTGAAAATTGGAACAGCAAGAAAATACTTAAGCTAAAATCCCCTCATGTGACTGAAATGTTTTTATTCAAGAGCGCCAACCAGTTTCATCTGGAATAATCCAAAGTTAAGAACTTCATTTCTATAAGGGTGAAAAATGTAGACGGTTTATCCGTTTATCTCCACAAACCCAATCTTGATATTATGTCTCTGATCCAAGGTTTTGTAAAGCTTAAATTGATGAGTGTTCGATTGTGACATATCATCTCAAATTTACAAGATTGGGATGCTCTGAGTGACCAGAATGTGTTGCCCGTGTCTGCTCTCAACAACTGAATAACCTTGTGTGCTTGTTTCACAAGGACCAATAAACACCAACAATATACAGAAGGCACTATTGAAACTCTTCCTGTTACAAATACTAAATCCAGTAGAATCTCGAAAGTAGTGTTAATTCTAGTAAAAATGTGAGTTTTCTTTTCCCCTTTTTAAGTTTTATTTACGGCCGGCAAAATTCCTAAACAGTTTGTAGTTAAAAATAGTCATTATAAACAGTATGTAGCCTCTGGTTTAAATTCTTTATTTTCTCTTTGCACATTATTCCCTCAACAGCTCTTTTTAAAGCTGGTTGTTTCTTTCCAAAAAAAGCAAACAAAAAGCCACAAAACAAAGCCAAAGCCATTTAACACCAAAACATGCAGAAATAATCATTAAATGCTATGTGCTGTCATGTTGCATGTGACTTTAGAAACGTTTCTAGAAAATCTTGGTAAAATTGTTCGTTTAGAGGTTCCACTGTTGTGGATGCTTGTACTCGAGCCTCAAAAAGTCTTTGGAGATATACGTTTATCACTAAAATCATTCAATCCCAAAGACATATTTTTACGTGTTTTGACTGTACAGACATTCAATCTTTGGGTAACGGAGGGTCTGAAAATGGCTGGTACTGAAAGAGCTAAGGATCTTTGTAGTGAGAGCTTCCTATGGGTCCAGACAAATTATGGTTATTGGAAAACATGTTTCACTGTGTCAAATTCTGACATTTTCATTTGCTTTCTTTTTCCAGCAAAGCCTCCTTGAAGATGGGGGATTGGAGCGCTCTTGGCCGTTTGTTGGATAAAGTCCAGGCTTACTCCACCGCTGGGGGGAAGGTCTGGCTCTCTGTCCTCTTCATCTTCAGAATTCTGGTCTTGGGCACGGCTGTAGAATCCGCTTGGGGAGATGAGCAGTCTGCTTTCAAATGTAACACCCAACAGCCTGGTTGCGAGAACGTCTGCTATGACAAATCCTTCCCCATCTCCCACGTCAGATTCTGGGTCCTCCAGATTATCTTCGTGTCAACCCCAACACTACTTTACCTGGCTCACGTCTTTTACCTGAACAGGAAGGAACAGAAACTGAACAGGAAGGAGGAAGAGCTTAAAGTTGTACAAAATGATGGCGGAGATGTCGACCTCCCGCTGAAGAAAATTGAAATGAAAAAGCTGAAGTATGGCATTGACGAGCATGGCAAAGTAAAAATGAAGGGGGCACTGCTGAGAACCTACATAGTAAGCATTTTTTTCAAGTCCATGTTTGAAGTGGGCTTTCTGGTGATCCAATGGTACATGTACGGCTTCAGCCTGTCGGCGGTCTACACCTGCGAGAGGTCTCCATGCCCGCATAGGGTGGACTGTTTCCTGTCACGTCCCACGGAAAAGACAGTCTTTATTATCTTCATGCTGGTGGTTTCTTTGGTGTCCCTGCTGCTTAACGTCATTGAACTCTTCTATGTGTTCTTCAAGAGGATCAAAGATCGTGTGAAGGGCCAACAGCAGCCCGCTCTCTACCCTAGTGGGGGCACTTTGAGCCCAACCCCCAAGGAACTCTCCACTACCAAGTATGCCTATTATAATGGCTGCTCCTCTCCTACTGCCCCACTATCACCGATGTCCCCTCCGGGTTACAAGTTGGCCACAGGAGATAGGGGGACAGGCTCCTGTCGTAATTTTAACAAACAGGCCCATGAGCAGAACTGGGCCAACTATTCCACAGAGCAGAACCGCCTCGGCCAGATTGGAGGAGGAGGGAGCACTATTTCAAACTCACATGCACAAGCCTTTGACTTCCCCGACAATACCCACGAGCATAAGAAACTGTCCTCATCAGCTGGACACGAGATGCAACCTATGCCACTGATGGATGCCAGACCCTGCAGCCGGGCCAGCAGCCGGATGAGCAGCCGGGCCAGACCAGACGACCTGGATGTGTAAAATCTGGCAAGCAGCCTGAGAATCAGGATACAATCACTTAGGTTTAAACAGTTACTGTTTTTCTCATAGAGACTCTTAGTTCATCAAGAGACATTAAAACTTGTTACGTAACACTGTTAAAAGGTACAAGTTTTGAATTGTTTTTGATGACTTCCCGTTCGCTTATTTCACCTAACCTAGCCTTAACCGAGTACACCCGTAGAAGTGGGTGAAAGGCAGAGGTGATCCTGAGATCCAGCCACTCTATTGAGCAGTGGTCTATATCAGTTATTTGTCTAATTTTTTCTAGATTAAATCTGTGGTCATTGCATTTTAGACCAATATTGATAATGGTTTGTCAGCCACCAAACACGACAAATTTAGTTTGATTTACTGTGATATGGTTCAGGATAGTTGATTTTGATCGAGTTTCCGTGTAGGCGGGATAGTTTGGTAAACAGCATAGACAGCAGTGAAAGTCCATAAAACAAGTTCCATAAAACAAGAATGGTGACTTCATCTGTCAACCAATCAACACAGCACTAATGGGCTCTCCCCTAACCTAACGGCAATTTTGTTTTGATGACATTCATCAGGATGTTAGTAACATTACTTCTGTTCTGTTCGGTTCAGTTCTGTTCTGTCTAGTCTCAAAATGGGTTGCCTTCCTCTTCCTTCGATTCAGGTTAGTTGTTCCACATATAGTCATTGTAATTCCAGAAACTGATGACTTTGATATTGGACATTTTTGGAACATTTCTGGTGGCACATAGCGTACATTGTATCATCAAAAACAGCATAATAAATAATTGCAGGATATTAGGTCGGATACCAGGTAGCTATTTACATTCATGTCTTTCATGCAGGTGTCATTTACAAGTTGGATTATGTGCCAAACTAAATCACCTGTTCTGCTTGTTGAAAACTGCGCATAATGTTTCAATAGTTATTGCAGGGTGACTTCTTGGATTTTATTACGCTAAATGGATAAAGGCTCAATCGGCTGTAATCATATTTTCCAAACAAAGCAACAAAAAAGAGACACAAGAGATTGAATATATTTTGAAATTATACCTACCACTCCGAGAAATAATTGACTACTATTCAATACATATGTCTTACTCATAGTATTTCAACTCCCCATAATGTGTTTATTTATTGGCCATTTCTACAGTCACAACATCACTCAGTCTGGATGTTTTTTTTCCTGATAAACTTTGAATTTATGTGGTATTTCATTCTGTGGATTTATTTGTGTTTTTTCTTAAAGGAGCGTGTGAGTGGCAGGATTAATGGATCAGACTGTTGTAACACAGCAGTTGATTGGTTGGTGAAGTGCTTGCTTCCTTTTCGTATTTGGGGGAAGTTGGGAGACAGAGGAGAGTATTTTTTTTTTTTTTTTTTAATATTTGATCTCGTTAGCGTTTTGTTTTTTGTCATACTCGATGTCAGCATTGCTGCTTGAGAAATAGTTAGTACTGTAAATCAAGCTAACTGTCACAATGAAAATGTGAGTTTCTAGAAGACTTCTTAGAGAACTGGACTAATATTTAGTCAGTTATATGAAAATATATGCCAATGTAGCTCAACAACTTCACACCATTAGAATAAATCTCAATTTTTGCTTTGGAAATGAGTCAATGCATCGTTCTGTCGGTACTTATATGTGTCATGGATCTTTCAGCTACAATGGCATTTGCACTGAGATCTAGATGATAAATATATGTTAATGTGATGCACCCACAACGTGAGAAGAGTTTTCTGATATACATGTTGCTAATTTATTTTATAACAGAGAAATCAATACAGTGCATAATACGAGATATCCGACTGCAAGTTTATTTGTTCTGGGCCAGATCTTAATAATCCACTGACAAAGCGGGAGAAATAGTAATTTGTTACAGTAGTTCAGACTGTGCTAATCCATGTACGATGTAAGTGCATGATAGCAAAGAATTCAATGTATCTGTGAAAACTATTTTAACCAATAAATGTTTCTTCATTATATGATTGATTGCTTTATTGCTTTTGATTTTGCTGTCCAAGCCCTGTTCTAGCTGACTCAGGATGCTCTTCAACTTTCTCTTAATCGCATAGAAATAAGAAGACTTTTTCCAGTTGTTGTTATACAGCATGTAAAGTATAACTTCAGTTGGGTGCAGTTTTCTTTCTTTTGGTTATTTGATAGACAGGCACATGTAGAAAGTGGGAGCCGGGGAGGGAGAGTTGTGGTTATGCTATTGTGGGAGTGAATGCCAATTGAAGAGGCTCCCTTTAAATTCAGCGCAGGAGAGGTGTGGACGCATAAAAGTAAGTTTAGAAGGAACTGCAAGATCTCCACTTGTGGATGATTTAAAGCTGACACATATGCATCAGCTGTGCACATTATGGGAGTTTTGTTAAAAATATAGATATGGATCACATAACACCGCCCGTGCCAAAATTTAGTCCTGGTTTCACCTGGTCTAAAGACTAGTCTACTTACTGACACCAAACAGTCAAGTGCACCAGGGGTCCGCTGGTACGCCTGGCGAGATGCTGCCGAATTCCCAAACACGGTAAATTATACTTGCCAAGGAACAAAAATTAAGTTACACCAGTGCCTTTCTATGAAAATAGTGCCCATATTGTTGGTTTAACGCGATCAAACCCCTGCTTTCAATTTGGTCAACCATGCCATTCTTTTAAACAGACTAAAATATTTAGTGAGCTATTCTGGTGCTTTACATATTGAATAGTTTTTAATCTACATCACAGAAAGAACTTTTATGTTAGGTTTTGATACATGCTGCTCTAAAGTCTATTAAGTAACATGGTGTGCATTAGGGATCAATTTAATCCCTTTATTGTGTGATGTGGACATGGTCTTGTAATTAATTTCCTTAGCTACACTGTCGATATGCAGTTCCAAGAGCTTTTCATAATGTACACAATTATTGTTCACTTTTGTTTAATAAACCAGTTCGTGTACTTTTTCCTGGAGTCTACTTTTTGGTCATTTGTAACTCAAAATCTAGATGAGATTTAAGCCATGTTTTTGGTTCGATATCACCATTTTAAATGCATTTAATGCCCATGATCCGATACTACAGCCTGAGGAATGCATGAACAAAACATGCAGCCAGGGTCAGGTATGCGTTTTCAAAATGAAGTGAAATAGCACATTGGTGGTTCGTTTGGCGCCATTGACTCCATTTATTTCCTTGAACTGGCGCATACAGACAGACTTTATGCTAGCCTGCTCTTTCTCCATTTCATAAAATAGTACAACTCATTGTCAACAGCGGTTAACTACTTGTTCTATTTATGATATATTTCAGATGCCCAGTTTGAAAATACTAAGTTCCTTTGTGTTGACATCCGTCCTTCATTACCAACTTAATGTTGTGCCATATAATGAATATGTACAGTAAAATATTTATCCTGACATGCGTAACCACGTCTCTCAATGATGAGTTTTTTTTTAGTTAACTACTGACATTAATGGAGAATTGCATCATGTCCTTAAAACAGAGAAAACCATCCAACTCATGCTGGCATGGTTGCCGAACACCACATAAACCAAGTCATGATCCACAAAAAAGGAGTGCAATAAGGCTCCAGGTATTCAGCTCTGAGTTTTACTCTAGCTTTGATAAAAGCTTCCGAGAGTTGTAGTTAAATTTCATAACAAGTAAGGACATTGCTCTTTTTCACTTCTCCAAGTTCCCCATTTAATCTTTCCATCGCACTAAATCAAACCACATGTTGTGCAGGCTGGAGCCGCAGCATGAAGACCAAATTGTCAAAGTTAAAATGGTAGAGGGGTAAATGGGAATTGTAAACTTCCATTTTGTAATATCTTAATTAAATAGGTCTACATTGAATTTTACACACAGACATGTTAGATAACTATTATATTATTTAGACTTCAAGATAGATACTTTGCCTATATTTCTTTAACCAAATGGAAAATTCAAACATGGTGGCGGACGTTAATAGTTTTGGTTTATTTTATTTAAAACACTCACCCCCCCCCCCAAAAAAAAATAAAGTATATATTGTGGCAGTTGAAATGAGCACACACGACTGACTGTGAACACGTCTTTATTCCAAGACTGCCAACAACAGAATAACGCACAATAACAAATTCGCGCCAACAAACATTCACATGAATACGCCCCCAAACGGGATGCCTGCTGGGTGAGAGGCATGGTCCTAATGTCCGCCACACAGCCCCCCCCCGAACACCCAGAAGGTCGCTCAGAATGAAAACCTCACAGGGGGCTTCACCGGCCTGCCACAACGACTACGCAGGCCATCCTTTAGTGGTGCAGTTGAAACCCGGTGGGCAGGGGGGTCAGGCGAGACAGGAGCGGGAGCACGACACACAACGTCGTCGCGCGGAAGTGAGGGCGCGGACTTTGGAGGGCGACCGCGGCGAGGGACGTGGGCCGGCAACAGCACATCGCCTGCAACCAAATGAGCTGGTTTTAGCCTATCTACGGAGACGCACTCCCTTCGCCCACCCATATCAAGCACAAAACTCTTATCGCCGTGCTCCAGCACCCTAAACGGGCCGTCATACGGTGGCTGCAAGGGCGAGCGGTGGGCATCGTGGCGCACAAAAACAAAACGGGCTGACATAAGCGCGGACGGCACGAATACCTTGGGAACACAGTGGTGAACCGGTGCAGGGCTCAGGGGCCCCCCCGACAAAAAGGAAAAGGGCGGAGCGTCCAAACCGTCTGGCAGAAATTCACCAGGTACGCGAAGCGGCTGACCGAGCACCAACTCAGCAGGAGCGGCGTTAAGATCCTCCTTCGGCGCTGAACGTAAGCCGAGCAAAATCCATGGCAGACGGTCGACCCAGTTACCGTCCGATAACGCAGCTCGCAGCGCAGCTTTAAGTGACCGGTGAAAACGTTCGCACAAACCGTTAGCCTGCGGATGGTAGGCAGTAGTGCGGTGCACGCGCACACCCAACGATACTGCCAAGGCTGACCAGAGCTCAGATACAAACTGGGGGCCCCTGTCCGAGGTGATATCGGACGGCGTGCCGAAACGCGCGACCCAGGACGACAGAAACGCACGGGCTATATCCACCGAGGTCGTGGAGGACAGAGGAACCGCCTCTGGCCACCTAGTCGTCCGGTCCACCATAGTGAGTAGGTGAGTAAAACCTTGCGAAGGGGGAAGGGGACCTACCAAGTCCACATGCACATGGTCGAACCTCCTGGCCGGAATCGGAAAAGGTTCAAGGCTCGACCTGGTGTGTCGGTGGACTTTGGCACGCTGACATGCTACACAGGCCGCTGCCCACATCCTGACGTCCTTACGAAGCCCGGGCCAGACAAACTTTGCCCCAACCAGCTTGACCGATGCACGGACGCCAGGGTGTGAAAGGGAGTGGATCGAATCAAAAATCCGGCGACGCCATTCCAACGGAACTACAGGACGAGGGCGGCCCGTGGACACATCGCAGAGGAGAGCAGTGCGACCGCCCCGCAACACCACCTCCTCAAGCTTAAGAGCCGTACTCACTGCCTTGAGGTTGCGGATGTCAGGATCAACGGACTGGTCGGCAGCCATTTCCGAAAAATCAACCCCGAGCTGGACTGGACACACGATCGCGCGCGATAAACAATCAGCCACAGGGTTACACTTACCGGCCAGGTGCCGAACGTCCGTCGTAAACTCTGAAACGGCCGCCAAGTGCCGCTGCTGACGGGCCGACCATGGTTCAGTAACCTTTGACAT
Organism: Idiotropiscis lumnitzeri; assembly: GCF_059441095.1. Taxonomy (NCBI): domain Eukaryota; kingdom Metazoa; phylum Chordata; class Actinopteri; order Syngnathiformes; family Syngnathidae; genus Idiotropiscis; species Idiotropiscis lumnitzeri. Next base: position 11,096,369 of record NC_142411.1, read on the forward strand.
CGCAAACGTAAGTGGCTTATGATCCACGTAAGCCGTGAAACGGCGTCCTTCAAGAAGGAAGCGAAAGTGGCGCGTCGCAAGGTACAAAGCCAACAACTCTCGGTCGAAAACACTATACTTGCGTTCGTTATCCCGCAGCTTACGACTGAAAAACGCAAGAGGCTGCCACACATTTGCCACGAGCTGCTCAACCACTGCCCCAACAGCTATATCAGAAGCATCTGTAGTTAAGGCAACTTGCGCAGTCGCAATCGGGTGGACCAGGAGAGTCGCACTCGCCAGGGCGTCCTTAGTTTGTTGAAAAGCCTGTTCCCGCCGTGCAGACCACTCGACAGTATCATTAGCTTTCTTATTTTTCAAGGCATTGTAAAGAGGATGCAGGAGGTGGGCCGCACGCGGGAGAAACCGGTTATAAAAATTAACCATGCCCAAAAACTCCTGCAGCGCCTTAATTGAGGCCGGGCGGGGGAAATCCACCACTGCCTTCACCTTGGCGGGCAAGGGGACCGCGCCCTGTGCTGAAATCCGGTGGCCTAAGAAATCAATCTCAGCCAGACCAAATTGACATTTCGCCGGGTTAACGATCAGACCATGCGAATCAAGACGCTTGAAAACCTCTGTTAAGTGCGACAGATGTTCCTCTGGTGAAGGACTGGCCACCAGAATATCGTCAAGATAAACAAACACAAAGTCGAGGTTGCGCAACACAGAGTCCATCAATCTTTGAAAAGTCTGTGCTGCCCCCTTCAGTCCAAAAGGCATGCGCAAGAATTCAAAAAGACCGAACGGGGTTATCACCGCGGTTTTGGGCACATCTTCCGCCTGCACAGGCACCTGGTGGTAACCACGGACCAAGTCCACTTTTGAAAAAATGGTGGTGCCCGCCAAACGGGTGGAAAAGTCTTGAATGTGTGGAATGGGGTAACGGTCATGCGTAGTCACATTGTTAAGGCGACGAAAATCACCACAAGGCCGCCAGGAACCATCCCTTTTAGGCACCATGTGTAAAGGCGAGGCCCACGGACTGTTAGAACGCCTCACAATCCCCAAACGCTCCATTGTAGCAAACTCCCCTTTTGCTATCGCCAATTTGGCCGCGTCAAGGCGACGCGCGCGAGCAAAAACAGGCGGGCCGACCGTGGGTATGAAATGCTCCACCCCGTGTTTAGTGCATGCGGTGGAAAAGGCTGGAGTCGTTAGGGAGGGAAAGTCTGTCAGCAGGCGCTGATAAATGTCACCCGATGCCAAATAATTCGCATGCGTTAATGGCCCGAGTCCCCCAGCCTCACACGGAAAAGTAGCAAAAGAAACAGCGTCAATCAAACGGCGGTTTGCGACATCAACGAGCAGTCCATGTGCACACAGAAAATCCGCGCCGATAATGGGAACCGTGATTGCGGCAACAAGAAAGTTCCACTGGAAAGCACAGAGTCACCGACCTGGAACCAAAGCTGATGATGGGCGAGCCGTTAGCCGCACACAGGGGTGGTCCGCAAACGCCGCCCGCCTTGTCCACGGCGGAGGGTGTAAGCAGGCTGACTTGCGACCCGCAGTCCACCAGGAAACGTCGTCCAGAGGACGAGTCTGTGAGGAAAAGCAGCTCGCTCTCTTTGCCGGCGCCCACAGCCACTACTGAACGCCGGCGTTGGAGTTTCCCGGAGCTTCGTAGGTGCAGGGGGGAACACAACGCCGAGCCCTGGCGCCAAACCGCTGATGGAAGAAGCAGAGAACCTTCCCACGACGCTTTTGAACGACCACCGCGGCCACCGTTGACGGATCCACGTCTGGTGTCGTCCCAAGGGTGGAATCGGCCGCCACACTTTGCACGGCGAACCGTCTCGTAGCCAGCAGAACTCGATCCGCTTCCTCAGCCAAACCTCGATGATCGCCGGTCGCCAGACAAGCGGAGTTAGCCAACACTGCGCGCACCGGAGATGGTAGCTGTCGCAGGAAAATGTGCGGGAAAATAAAACCGCCCTCATCCGAACCCAAGAGCGACAGCATATTGTCCATGAGATCCACTGCCGTGCCATCGCCCAAACCGGGCAGGGAAAGGAGCCTATCTGCCCTCTCTGAGTCCGACAAACAGAACCTCCTCAGCAGAAGCTGTTTGAGCGCGTCGTATTTCCCGCCATGTGAAGGTGCTCGCAATAGCTGCATAACACGACGTGTAGTCAGTTGGTCGAGGGACGCCACGACCATGTAGTACTTCGGGTCATCGGAGGTGATTCCACGAAGGTGGAAAAGCGCTTCCACATGCTGGAACCACGAAGCCGGATCGCTCTGCCAGAACTCCGGTAGCCTCACGGTAGCGGTGACGGCTGCAAGATGAGGGAGTTGGGGCGGCATGGCCGAGGAAGACACCTCTTCATCTACGACTTGAAACATACTCAGCGTCGGGGTCACCAATGTGGCAGTTGAAATGAGCACACACGACTGACTGTGAACACGTCTTTATTCCAAGACTGCCAACAACAGAATAACGCACAATAACAAATTCGCGCCAACAAACATTCACATGAATACGCCCCCAAACGGGATGCCTGCTGGGTGAGAGGCATGGTCCTAATGTCCGCCACAATATATATATATATATATATATATATATATATATATATATATATTAGGGTGTCAAAATTAAAGCATTAAGTCAGGTGATTAAAAAATAAATTAACTCAGTGAAATATTTTAACTCTGTTTGATTTACTTCCAAAAAAATTTTTTTAGCACATCTCAGCACAAAACACCATTTTCAAGTTACCACCAGGCCTTGAAAACCAACACTGCTGGACTGTGGCGTTTGTGAGCAGTTTTAAGAAATGTTTCGAAGAAAAATGCCTGTAAAGATGTCTCCATTTAGATCGTATTCAAGAATCAAAGAAAGCTACTATAAATTATACTTCATATTTGGGGGATTTTGTATCAATTCCAAGATATTATTCAAGTAAATATCAGTTACGAGCTTAGCAAAAAATAGAAGTTGAAAAATGTGATTAATCGCAAATAAGTATGGATTTTTTGTGATTAATTAGTTAAAAAATTATATATATTTATATATATATATATATATATATATTTTTTTTTTTTTTTTCAGTGTGACTGAGCATGTAAGGGACCAACTAATTTCTTCATTCTTACAGACTTTCCCAGAAACAAATTGGAAGCTTTCCAAGCTCTCCTATAAATCAAAGAGTGAGTACTAGTGTTGATTTCCGCACTGTCATCCCAAATGAGGTCGCCAAGCTATAGATATGTTCCAGGAAGTCTCTGTGTCAGCCCAAAATAAATTCTCTGGGCTTGAAATTCTATATTAAAATGGCAAAATTCATGAATGACAATAAATACATTGCTTGCAATTTTGATACCTGAAGGTTGAACTTCAACTTTGCTGTATACATTTTGTATTGCTCACCATCAGACACATGCAGTTGCCACTTTTTTTTTGGGTCGTAGGACGCAAACAGGGACCCGATAGATCCAAAGCTTAAGTCCTTTGAGAGGAGCTACTAGTCAATTTTTTTTTCATTTGTTCAGAAAATTGGGGCTTTTTTTTAGCTCTTTCGGTTTCGTCGTACAACTGCAGTCTTCTTCGGGAGCTTTTCTGTTATTTACACTCCACATCTCCTCTTCACAGTCTAGAAAATGTCCATGCGTAAAATTGGTCCCTAATACAAAAAAAGTGTGGAAAAAGTTTAAGACGTTCACCATCCCCAACCTTATCTACACCATTTTTGCTCCACCTCCAGTTGCGTGACAGTGCGATACACAAAAGCATGACAAAGAATCAGAATGTGAAAAGTGAGCAGTATAGTTGCAAATTAGTGAGGAGGTGTTGCGCAATGCTGTGACATAAGCAGTTAGCTACTTGGCATTGATGCATGTGCAGCAGAGGCCGAAATGCTCTCGTTTCTTTGTTGTCGTGCAAATTTTTGTTATCACTGACCATGTTGCGCATCTAATTTCTGATTACTGGATGTCTTGTTGCCGTGTAAAAGTACGCAATGCTTTGTAAATGCCCGTTCTACTGTTATGTCTCTGATGCAACGACAATGAAAGGCTATTGACTTCCTTCATTAGTGCCCGTTTATTGTTGTGTGTGTATGCGGGTACTTCTTTTGTGTACCGTAGGTTGAAGGCACAAGAACAAAGTCATTTTGTCTTCTTTCTTTAAACTTTTTTTTCTGAGACTATTTAAAACCTTGCAGCATACCAAAACAAGTCACATAAAGTGTTTATGGATGCATGTAATGGTTGTTTAGATTGCTTTTGACCGGTCAATAAAGTAATGCCTAATGTAAACAAAGACCAAAAATGGCTGGGGAGGGCACAAGGACAAGGAAAACGTGTTTTCTTGTTTGTGGCATGCTAAAAAAAAGGGCTAATGAACGATGGCATCATGTCCAGATCAAATTGGCAGCTCACAATATAAGGATGAGGGATCTGCCAAAGTACATCCCAAACCCATCCACCCCGACAAGTAATATCAATGGACAATGATTTTCCAACACAGCATACCGGGGCCTGGAGGCGGGGCTCAGTTGCGAGCACCTGGTGGCCGGACCAGCGCAAAGAGACAACGTGGGTCCCGCTTCCCATGAGCGCAGCACCTGTGGGAGCAGGCAAGGGTGTAACTTCCTTCCTTCCTGTGGCGGACGGGGCCTTTCAGACAAAGGTCTTCACTGCACCAAAAATGTCATGTACAGCCGTCCGCTCCAGACCAGTGAGCGATACGTTGCAGTAATCCAAACAAACTGTTTGAAACGCGTCAATTATGATTTCTGCGTCATTTGCATGTGAGATTTTTTTGCAGAGTCACTTTGGGTTGTACCAGTCATACAGTGGGGCAGGCCCCCCGGGGTGGGCACAGTGCGATACCAAATGGGGCGTGTGTGACCCTGGGGAACAGGCTTTTTTCCCCGCTGTACTACAATAAGGTGTCATTGGACATCCACTCCAGTAGTTGGCAGCGTCTCTCTCCTTGCCCATTGTGCGCAGCGGGTATTAACTCTATGGTGTAGGTTTGTTTTGCAACGATTATGCTATTATTCATAGTTGCGGTGGAGAGTGGGTGGTGGCCTTGGGGTTAAGATCAGGGGATGTCGATTTTGGATATGTGAAGCGATTTGAGACTGTGATTAAGGATTATAAAAATAAATTTGACTTCACTTGACGTAAGTGTGAAGTGTTTTATAAAAAATTTTATATTCTTGTGACGTTATTAGATAATGATTGTGCAGAGTAATACTCTAGTGAGGAGATTTTGAGTTGAAAATTGTAATAGAGTCACTGATGGTATGAAAATTGAGTGTGAATTGGTGCTAGCACGTTCATCTGATGTTCATCTTACTCAGCAATATGTGCCCTGCACCGACTGTCGAATAGTTCTGGGTGCAGTCCGCCTTTTGCCTGAAGTCAGTTAGGATGAACTCCAGCACCAGTGACCCTGAAGAGGCGCGGTGTAAAGAATGGATGGATGGATGTTATAATGGAAGATAAACAGTTGAACTATTTTTGTCACCAGGCATTGTGGCGACTGGTTTCCCGGAGTTACTTAGCCTAGAAATCTAGACTCATTATTGTACCAGCGATTGAGTTTGGTCATAGACTTAAAGCGCATTTCCGAGGCTGGGCAAATCTGAGCAAACAGCGAGCGAAATGAACCAAACAGCAAAGAGCGGACTCTTTTGAAATAAATGCATCACCTCAACACAATAATGTAGGATAGTTCAGACACAGGCTAAATACTATAATCCTGTGTCAAACGTACAGTACGTGTGTGCGTGATATTATTCTATTCTCCAAAGGTTACCCTTACAAATCAGTGCGCTTTACCGACTCGGCCTGAAAGGAAACTATTTGTCTGAATGTCTTTATCATTTTCACCCACTCAAATTTCTGCATGTTTGACAAATAAGGAAATGTGATAGTAAATGTTCATTTTATGCCGATACAAATGTAACTTTATTTGCAGCTCGGAAAGAAGACGCAAACATACCGTTTGAATATTTCATTCTTTAGAGCGCAAAGAACAAAACAAGAATGTATAGCTACGGAACAACCAGACAACTTTCAGGTCAGTTTTTTTTTTTTTTTTTTAATTGTGTGACTTTAAATTGGAGATTCTGCCATACAGTTGCATGACCGTGAGGCAGCCACCAGAACAAAGAAAAGGAACTTCCAATTCTCAAGCCAAGTAGTTGCAGGCTGACCTGTTGCTGCCCCATTATTACCATTTATTCAACCATTCATTAGGAATGAAATTAATTTACGAAGACAAAAAAAGTCACTATAATTATACTTAATTTTTGTTATTTTTAAATTTTTTCAAAGCACTCCCATTTTTATTTAATTTAATTTAATTTAATTATTTTTTGTTAACTATAATAACAATTGCATTCACGACAGCAGCCACTCCAACAACACCTTTGTAACTACCGACATACAAATGTAATTAGGTGGTCTTTGTGACCAGAATACAGTTAGATAGTTACATTAGATCAGCGGTGTCAAACTCATTTTTGTGGATGGGCCAGATCAAACTTATGGTTTCCCTCAGAGGGCCGTTATGACGTTACCGCGTACCGAAACAAACTGATGGGTTAGCGAGTTTTGAAATCAGAAGCCAGGAAGTAATTGTTTGTTCAACAATTTATTTTAAAGGGGAAGTATTCCTAACAAATGAACGACAATATCTCAGATCTCAATGTTGTTAAAAGTGAAATAAATGTGTTAGAAACAGTAAGTTGACACACAAGATTTCCCCTTTGCGGGCCACATAAAATCAGGTTGCGGGCAAGATCTGGCCCCGGGGCCTTGAGTTTGATACCTGTGCATTAGATGCACCTGTCAGCATGATGTAGTCATTGCAGTGGCTATGCAAACTACTGCAGCATTTTTTCTCTTGTAATGAATCTTGTTACATTGTACCTAATTTTGTGAGTCTGTATGTATGAATATCAGTATTGTCCGAGCTAATATCTAAAAAAAAATTGGCATGAATAAAAAAAAAATGCTTTGCCTGTGGCCCATTGTATAGCCAGCACAATATAGTAGGCTATACAAGTCCTTCTGCATACCTCCACACACAGTGGTGTACAGTGTTGCACGACAACAGCTGCTCCATGTGGCTGTGGAGGACAGAATGACTCAAATATGCAGGTGCAAATGTTCCAGTAAATCTTTATCTCAGACATGAGAACTACAGCCATGCTTATTTATTCTGAAGATAAACTTAATCAAGGTTCTACAGGCAAGTTTATGTGACTCTGAAATTGTCAGCATTATTGCGAAAAGCGTGAACTGCATGCTCCGTGGATTACAAATCTGGACTCAGCAAGAGGCTCAGACATCTATCAGAGAAAGAAAGGCTTTCAGTAGGAGGCACGGGAGGCCTCCTGCATACTGTCTCCTCAGTAACCATCTCCAAACACACCAGTCTTGACATGGGAAGGAAATTGAACTTACAGTATGTGTGCTCTATCGTTTTGTTTTTCTGTGTGTGTATATATATATATATATATTTATAGGGCTGTCAAAGTTAAGATGTTGAATCATTAACTACGGAGATTAATTTATTAATTTAAATTCTATAACACACTTACTCGGTTAATTCACTTGTATTTACTTCCTGTGGCAGCTGCCCTCTGCTCACTATGCAGTCAAATTTAGAGTTACAGTTGCAAAGATGGACTTTTAAATAGTTTTACTTGAATAATTAGCTCGATGGCTCATTAGAGAAATCCAAAAGAATTTGCACACTTTGCGGAGCCAAATTTATATACCATGTTAGTGGTATGTCTTGTGTATCGTTCAACTGTTAGCTATTAGAACAATCTGAGTAGAAATACAGGTTTATACTTCTTCCACATTAAATCCAAGATGTCATTCAAGTAAATATTGGTTTAAAGCTGCATAAAAAACTGCAATTGGACAACAACATTAAAAATGTTTACGGTTAATTAGTTACAAAAGCTCAATTGCTTGACAGGACTAAACCCCCCCCCCCCCAGACAAAAACATATACCATAATAAATTACCGGTACCCTTTAGCTTCTAGATCAGATTAGCTTGTGTGCTAATGAGTTAGCAGTTCAGTAATTGTTCACTCAACACCACACACTAGCAAGCTTTTCTTTATGTAATATCAAGTCAAAAGATATTTTTTTCTTCGTATTGTACTCTCAACCACTTAAAACATAATTATGGCTACTTGGAAGATAATGCTAGCAGGCAAGCACAAGCAAGCCAGTGTATACACTGACAAACACGATCTCACGCTAATTAGCTAGCATGAATAAATAAATAATTATTTTGGAAGTCCCAACGGTATTGGTGGACAAATTTTTTCCCAAAAGGACTATGCAAAAAAAATAAAAAAATCACCTGTGCACAGCGTTTCTGTCCACAACAGGCATTCAAAAATGAATATCATCTGTCCCTTTCTCTCACTCACATGCGCACACACACAAAAACACTACAAACACATGCAGCACTTCTTTGAAATCCCACATTCTCTTAGAAGTGAAATCAAAGTTACTTTTGAGGTTTCATACCACAAGCAAGGGATATTGTGACAGTTACAGCTGCAGCTGCAAGGGATCTTTTTTCCTTTTTCATTTTTTTTAGTGTTCAAACATACATGCATGTGGATTAGCCATCCCATGCACAGTCTTTCAGTTTCCAGCAGAGTAGCCTCTCGCTGACTCAGTCTAGTTGGGTTAAGCTCGGCCACACAGAGAAGGAGGTGCAGGTTTCTTGCATAAAAACCACTGAATGCTACTCAGCGTGTGTGGACCTTGTCGTGCACATGCGCTGGCTTTTTCTGCCGAGTCAGTACTGTTGTCGAGCGTGCAATTGATTGTGCTGCAGGTCTGCCAGCCAAAAGCAGTTAAAAAAAAACCCGGCTCACCCAAATGAGGTGCAATTTGTTTGTTTCTCTTCAAGCCAGTAAAGTGGAACCATGTGAAGCAAAAACTTGTATCTTACTCATGAATGCTGTTTTCGTTCTTGTCTTTCTTGGGAATAGTTGAATGTCTCAATATTTTAGTCAACCCCCTTTCATACTTAATTACAAGCTTTCAGATGTTTGAAGTGGGTGATATAAAATGTGAAACAGAATGTCTTTGTCTTCACTTAAGTACTGTATGCCCTTCTTAAAAAGAGGCTTGAACTAATGTGTCATTGTCATATTGCAAAGATCCTCTGCTCAAATCTTGACCGATAACTATTATTAAAATATTTTGGCAATCAAGTGCTACCTTTTGTTAGATCCTCACGTGTAACCAATGGCTTTCCTTCACACCCTTGGCTTGGAAATGAAGCTCGCTCGATTTTCCCAATGTACACTTGCAAAGCATAAGCCGGCGTCCGTTAAAACTCGGTCATCTTATTTTAATGAGAGTAAACATAATGACTAGAGACCAATCGAACAAAATGCAACATCCCATCAAGCAATTTCAGGAATTATAAGTTTGTTTTAAGAAATTGGAGTGCATGCACAATTTGTCAGGTATTACAGTGCATGATTAAATTGCAGTGAATTGGAAAAAAAATACAACTCCTCCATCTGTCTTTGTGAACTAAGTTCATATATGATTCTAAAGACGGTGACAAATGAGACAAGATAAAAAATGAACTATTGTTGACTATAATATCTGAATTACCACTTGAAAAGGTCGTTTGAATAACTTGTTCAAAATTACAATTCATACAGCTTCCGTCAGTTTAATGTATCAAGTAGGGATGCACCAAAATGGAAATGGGGAAACCTAGGCCAAAACACGAAAACGCAAAATACAAAATGATAAGAACTACTAAAAAAAAATAATACTAAATTAAAAAAAGAAAAAAAGGATCTATCTCCTCATTTGCAACATTGTCTGCACTTTACCATATTTCCTTTTCCAGCTTCCTTTAAATACTCGTCTTGTCCAGGTGTTCCTTATTGTCTGATTATTCCAAAGGGCCTTGTTCCTGCAAACTCCGCCACACGAACCCTGTTTAGTAACAGATTTTGTGAAGTCTTTCAGACAAAAATTGAAAAGCATTTTCAGGAAAATTTTTGACTGAAAATTGTTTGGTTACCAAATTTTTTGTCCTTCCCTATTATCAAGGACACAAGAACTTTTATGTTTCAGTTGGCCTTTTTTTTTGTTGTTGTCGTTGCACTAACCATGTTTGACTATGCTACGCCACTCGGATACATTTTTGTCAGTCTTGACGATGCTGAAGTCCAATGATTGTCCGATGAAAGTTGGTAAAATATTTTGCTTCTGGGTTAATTAACAAGCAAGCTGGAGTAATTAGAGGAGGAAATCATTGTGATTTGTCTCTTTGTTGACTTGAAAACAGAGTTGATAAGATGCTAAGACCTTTGAGACTTTGAAGTGTGCGTGTGTGGGTGGAGGAACTCGGTCAACAGCTCAAAACACTTAACTGTATAAGGGATAATGTCTTTGTTTCTGCTTCATGGTGACTGCATTGCCTGGAAAGCCCAAAGAAGTTCACAAGGCATTTAAGACCAAGAATCGTGATAACTAGGAAACTAAATTGCCTCAGCTCTAAACAATCACTTTTCAACAGTTTCAGTCTTTGACTCCAAACACCTCACCTCTTAACCTTGTACACACAATCTGAATGGTATTTTCGCTCTCACTAAATGTAAAATGTAGTTTAGTTTTTTTTTTTTAAATGCACTCTTGTTTTTTATTTTGTTTATGAAATTGTTTTTTTCATTTTTAATTTGAGTTATTTCCAAAGAGGCGAGCATTCATCAGTGCTTTAGTCCAACTGTGAGCTCTTGTCTGCATTTCAGGCCTGCTCAGTATTTTTATTTTTTTTTATTTGGCTGCGTTTCTGCTCGTGCATGCCTGCGTGTGATGTAGAAATTATGTTCTCGATGCGGACTGGCTGACGTGAACGAGGTACGGACTGGGCCCACATGGGTCAGCTTGAAATTACCTGAGATAACTTCAATGGTTAGTTTTTTTTTTTTTTACTTGACTGACCAACCCGTCGTCCCATGCTCCAGCCGCATAAGCTTTGTGCCCGCCCGCCGAACCGGCTCCGGCAGTGCAAGTCCTGTGGCCGCCCTCACCTTCAGTGAGGCCCCAGGGACGGCCACCGGACTGGCCTCGTCAAGAACCTGTTGTCTGGCCTCCGGGATGTCCACCAGACTGGTCCCGCCAAGATCCTCTAGTCGTTGATTTTGGTTTTAATTTAGAATTCAGTGTCATGTTTTCCTTGTGTTCTTTTGTATGTATCTGTCTTGGTTATTGTGTCCATCTGTGCTCATTTACCCGATCTCTTGTGTTACCCAATCATCTCCCTCTATATACTTTGTGTCTTGTCCAGGTGTTCCTCGTTGCCTCATCTGTATTCAGTTTCTCATTTTCTTTATTGATTCATTGTCTTTGTTGCGTCTAACTGCTGTTTGTTTGCTGTCTTATTCCAAGTCAAGATGGTTTCCTAGTACCGTATTTGTTTAGTTGCTTTGATTCTTGCTGTTTTGGACTGATGTTTATGTAATGTTTTTGATTTTCGATCTCTTTTCTTTTGGGCACTGTTATGACTGGTTGTTCCTTGACGTATCTTGATGTATCAGTTGCTACGCAGTTTCAATCATCTTATTATGTTTTGTTCTTTTAATATGTCATATAGGGCTGATGTCTTGAGGCATAGAACAAGCTGACTATCGGCATGTCAGGCTGGTAAAAAATTACGAAAATACACCGCAACGACAGACAGCGATGCTGACCATCAAGTACTTCTGCGCATGTGTGAAATGTTATACCGCTCCATACCATCGGCGGTGGTAGTCACTATTCCTCGCGGTTCGAAAAGTCAACCGGAAAGCTATTGGCTATAAAAACGTAAACAGTGTATTCCGCTATATTTTTCGCTCACGATGAACTCCCACGCGTAGCAAACCTTAACGTTCTTGACACGGTATCGTGCAATACTTACATTGTCAACCCTCGCTCTTGGACTCTTGTACTTGCCCTGCGCAGTGATTCGCTAGCTAACAGTAACGAGTTGCATTTACTCTGCTACATTTACTTGAGTATGTTTTGGGAAAATGTGTACTTCTAGGAGTATGTTTAAATCACTATATTTTCTACTCTTACTTGCGTTGATTTGTGAAGTAGAAACTGTACTTTTACTCCGCTACATCATGCTACATAGAACTTGTTACTTAAATCCCCTCCGCGTACGTACGTGTCTGTCTCTCTCTCTCCGAGAAAGGCGTATTTATTTTGTCAGACTGATACCTCCGCCAGTCTCTTCCAAGTGATTGTGTTTCACCAATCACACGTAGCCATAGCCCTGCAGTCTCGTGAGTCGTCACATAATTCTTATCAACTTTAGCGGAGTAGTTTTTGGAATGAACTGATCAAAAATGTCACTCAGCAATGCCGACTAGAAGAGGAGGAACCAACTTGGCTTCACATCAAAACCAAGTGCCCCTTCAAAATCATCAGCTACTTTGTTTGCCTAAACAAACTGAGATTTCAGCATTCATGAACTCAACATCAAACTTGAGGAAACGTAGCAGTCAGTTTTCTAAATTCGTTTTTTCTTCTTCCCCTCTGTGGATTGGCAAATGTTTGTCTTTCAGATTACATTTGTTTAAAAAAATAGTAGAGGGGCTTGAAATTTTGTGCTACATTATTTTTCTATTATTTATTAAAAAACATAAATTTCCTTTCTGATTATTTTAAGACATTTTTTTATTCAATTTAATTTATTGTATTAATTGGATGGACTTTAATTTGCCTGAAAATGTTATATTTTTGTCTGATTGAATGCTTGTTTAAAAAATATAAATAAATCAGCAGTCTCTACAGTTACTCAGTACTTGAGTATTTTCACCGAGTGCTTTTTTACTTTTACTCAAGTAATTATTTTGAGGAGTACTTTTTATTTCTACTTGAGTCATATTATACTGAAGTAACAGTACTTTTACTTGAGTACAATTTTTGGGTTACTCTACCCACCTCTGCTCAGTGATACATTGTACGTCAAGCTTTCTTTCATCCAAAATGTGAGCTTTCTTACATGTTTTCAGCCTCCTGTTCAGTTCGTATCGAGACTTTTACTTCCGTGTCATGTCTGATTCTGGGTCTAAATTCGACTCTTCACGTGACAAGAACCTTAATGGAACCTTCATGTTTCTCATCATGAACAATTTTTACAACCACACAGAACCCTCAGTTGGGCTTTCTCTTACGAAGCCTAAATGTCATTTGCTCCGTGCGTCATGTATTTCAGTCAAGGAATTACTTGCTTCACCACCAAATGTTGAGCTAGCCCCAGCATCCATGTTAAACCACTGGGTTTCCGTTAGCATTCATTCTTTCTGTGCCAGGTTTCTTGGCACACATCTTCTGTTATTCAAGAGGTAACCACTCACACAACTCAAGGAATGTTCGTCCGTAAGTGTCTGTCTGCCTTTCACCACAAGTGTTTAGCAGCCAGTTTACCACTTGCTCATTTCCTCTGGAGACACAACTCGAAATTGCAAACACTGCTCTCAGTGCACAGTGTCATTGTGTGTTTTCTATGAAAGTAGAGTGACTTCGCAATTGGAAATAATTGGCGAGACCCAGTTTTTCCCTTCAGTCTGACTTGTGTCCGGACTCAGGGTTAAGGAGAGGCTGGTATTGGAACGTATTCCCTCCAGGAAGACCATTATACACTTACGGCAGTTAGAACACTGAATGGGTAAAAATCCAAGTTTTTGTTCAACTCACAGGTTTTGAATGGGGTTGAGGTCGGGGCTCACAAGTTAATTTACACTAGCTGCCCTTTATATATATAAAAAAAAAATGGTTTAAATCAAGCTGAGTCAGAACAGTTTCCACAAAGCGGAAGCTCAGAATTAACAAAAATGTCTTAATATAAAGAATACAAATTCAAGGTGACTTGAAACATCTGTCTGACCTTACATTGCTATATAAATGAATTTACTAAAATCCACATTTTTCCACGCCTCCATCTGGCCTATGTAAATATTGACTGAACTAATCATCTTCATCTAAATCTCAGCGCCCGCCACTACTCTGCTGTATCCAAGACAGCTGAACATTATAAAATATATGATCAGTAACTTGACATTCTAATAGACAAATAGATGTGATGTTGTGTATAACACACAAAAGTCTAATTTCTTATTATGTTATTAACGGTGTTCGAATTTGACAACACACTGCTACTCTGTCCAAATCTTATCTGTTATGCACTCTCCTTTTAAAAGCCCCGAGGCTTGTAGCTTGGTCAATAAAACCTTCCTCACAATGGCTGTGGTATTGAGAAGTATTCATTGTGGTTATTAGCTAATCACAAGCCAGCCATAGGTCTGGACTTGTGCTGAACCCGGCTGAGCCGGTATTATCAGAACAATTTGGAGATGCCATTCCAAACATGCAGTTATTCTAGTAAATTTTACACTTTCTTACACAATTGATGGCTCATTCATGCGGTCTCTCTCTCTCTCTCTCTCCCTCTTTCTCTTTCTCTCTCGCCCTCTTTCTCTGTTCAAATTCAGTCAATGAAAGAAATACACAGTCATTTAGGTTGCGTGAGTTACTACTAAGAAAAATTATGTGGACCCTTCGGAATTTTGGATTTCTGCATGAATTGCCCCAAAAATGTGATATGTATAAATCTTTGTCATAAAATAGACTCAGGTTTCTTGAACTACTCACACATAAATAATAAAAGATTTCAATGTTTTTATTGAATCTAAAATATCACATTTATGTGAAAAGAGTATATGGAAAGCTTTAATAAATGATTGAGTCTCCTTTGGCAGCAACCGAATGTTCTCTGTAGTTTCAGATTAGACCAGGGTTATTATAGTTTGGGAATTTGAATTATAGTTAGTTTTTATTTAATTTTGATTTTTAAATTTAGTTTGTTCTAATTAGTTTTCAGGGTGGATTTGTTAGATTCTATGAGTTTGAGTTTTTTCAAGAACAGTTTTAGTTTAGTTTTAGTATTAGATTTTCTATGTGTTCAAGATAAAAAAAAGACCATGTTAAGTAATGTGCAGTGAAAATTCAACAAAAACATTATCTCAAAACATTTTGATAATACAGGGTACAGCCTGCGGTATTATCAGTCCACGGACTTTGAATCACAATAAGTGCCGTGCGTACTGTTCCTAAAGTTAGATGCACGCATGCATGTGCTCTAAATAAAATAAAGCGAGAATGCCTTGTTTGCCAAGTTGCCAATTTTTAAACTTTATTTGTGGGTTGAATTTTTGTTAAACAGTATTAAACCTGGGTGTTCAGTGTACCAGTTTTTTTTAATATACAGTATATGTATATTTTCATATATGAACCGAAAAAGGAACACAGTTTTGACCCAGCTTTACGTTCTGAGCTGAGTTAAATATCAAGAACAGGTGAGCCGTTCAACACAAAGGGTTTGTGGCTGTACAGTGCTAACAGTGACGGCCTGTGCATTTCACACCTTGGCCTTCAGTGAATTCCTACTTAGTCAGACTTGAATAAATACCCCTCATAATAGCATTATTTATGACACCACAGCTGGACAAATAATATACACACACTTACACACAACGGTGTTGCACGACCTTGGCTCAGAAGAGCTAGCTTCTCCTGAACAGTTCGTCTTGAAAATGACCTAGCAAGTATATGTGCATTTAAATCCACACGTTTCCCTCCTTCTGCCATTGCGAGTTAAAAAGAACATATTTTAGATTTTCTAACGGTCGCCGGGTGAGACTGTCTAGTGTGGATTTGTTCATTCCGCACAGCGCTGCACTCCCTCAAGTGATTATCGAATCCCAGAATGCGATCGCACCTTAAACGTGCGAGAAGGCCTTACTGTGACCGACTCGTGATGTGATTGGCTATCACAATTGTCTATGAACTCTGAAAGCCCATAGTCTTTGACAGAACAAATGCCCACACGATTTTATCTGAAGTCCTCGAACGAATAGTACGTGTCACCGGTACTATGAAATCTGCCTGGCAACACGAGCTAGCTGAAGTCTGATTGGATAAAAACTCTCACCTAAAAATACAACACTGGGATATAATATGACATGAATTTGAACATAATGAAATTAACTTTTAGCATGAATATGATCATGATTTCTGGTTATGTTCGGCCAGCAGAGATGGCCTTGAAAGCTTTTACCACCACCATTGGGTGCTAACCGTGGCCCTATTGTTAGAACTTAGAACAGTAAATATCGATAAAATAAAACAGTGGGTTGTCATGGATAACACTGAATCATTTGAATGCGTAAACAACCATGAAAATATATCAACTAAATTTGATTTTCCTATTTGCCAGTGGAAGGCAACAGATTATTAACACTGACTTTGTCGCATAACCTGTGTCGCAGATTACATTTATGCATAGCTTTAATTTTTTTATTTTTTTTTCATGTGCTGATACTTTTCGTTTGTTTGGTCATGTACTGATTGATTATTATTGCAGGCTCAGCTTTGTGAGATGCATTCAAGGTCACCTCGTAAAATATATGTGAATGTCTTCTTCATTCTGTCTCATGTAAATGGTTTAGTAAAACGATTTGTCAAAGGCAAACATTAACAACTCATTCATACTGAAAAAGTCATTCAAGATGCTAGGTGGTTTCTTCTCATATTTATGACAGGTGGCCTGATAAATTTGTCAATCTATATCAAGTGCTCATGATATATAAGACATACTGTAAAAGCCTAATTTAAAAATGATCGACATTGACATGCCATTCATTGTGTACTAAACCTATTAACGTTTGCTGAACCTGCTCAAGTCTGAGCCATTGTTATATTCATCTATCTATAATGTAAACATCCCAACAACCCCCGGTGAAAACCACACTCGCCATTGGTTAAAGGTTAAAATTAAGTATATTTTCTGGCAACATCATACGAGTACACCAAAGTTTGCTATTTATCAGCATATTAAAAGCAAATGCTTAACTGTTTGAAGTGTACATATGCTCTCTTTCACCATTAAAAATTGCATTAATTGTCCACAATAAAATAAACGATGGCTGGAGTAGTAGATCCACTTTTCTTAAACAAATAAAGTAGTGCGCTCATAAAAAAGTCAAAATCATCTCCATTAGTCTTTTCACTGAGGCAGTTTACCCCGTTGTTCACTGCACGGAGGCCTCCAGCAGAGTGGGGCTGAGGTCTTTGAGTGCAAACTTATGTTTCCTCTCTGTTACATGATTACATCCACATTCCCACACACATTAAAGCAGACTTCTGGCTTTCCTGCAGAGACATTGTGCTGACAGATCAACTGTTGATTTTTCTATCCACCGGCTTAATGTTTGTATTTTGCCGTTATTGTTTTGAAGTGGATTTCTTTTTGTGAAGTATGTACTGTCAATGTTCAGCATTTATCTCTATGCCAATATCCAATGAAGTTGTGACTTTGTGTAAATTGTAAATGAAATCAGAATACAATGAACTTCATGTGCTTTTCAACCTATATTCAATTAAATGCATAATGATTGTTTTTGCATATAGTCTCTTATTTGGATGGATATTTAATGCCTGCAAGAAGTTACAAAGACATCTGGGGTAGGGGAATGTTTACCACCTTTTATCACCTTTCCTTTTAACACTCAAGTGTTTGAAAACTGGAGACAGTTGAAGCTTTGTAGGTGGAATTCTTTCCCTTTCTTTCTTGATGTACAACTTCAGTTGCGCAACAGTCCAGTGTCTGTGTTGTTGGGTTTTGCACTTCATAACGCACCACACAATTTCAATGGGAGACAGGTCTTACATGCAAAGATTTCTCCTGATTCACTGAATTTTTTGACGATATTATGGACCGTATGATTAACTCCCCAAATTCCATGCATGTGCTTGTATGTTGAGAAACGTTCTATTTGCTAACACAGTTGTTCACCGTCAAGAACATTGCCTCATTTTTGCTTGTGAACAACTACACTTTGCAGTGATGCTCCTTTTATGACACTCACCTGCTTACATTGAATCTGTTCCAAGCAGGTGTTTTCTGAGCAGTCCTTTTCCCAGTCTTTGTTTTGCCCTGTCCCAGATTTTTAGCAACACGTTGCAGGTGTCAAATTCAAAATGAGAGAATATTTGCATCAATTTATAAATAAATAAATGAACAAATAAAGTTTGAACAGAGGAGGGCATTTATGGTCTGTTAGTCCGTCATGGACAGACGCCTGTTTTGCTGATGATAGACGGGAAACTTGAAAAAAAGAAAAGAAAAAAAAAAAGACTGATTAAGCACTGACTTAAGTGAGTTTTCATCCATCAGTGTAATCATCACTAACCGGGTTTAGTACCAATGGACCGGTGTGTCCATCATAGACAGACATCCGTTTTGCTGACGACCGACCTTTATACGTGAAAGTGAATGCCCCTGTTTACAATAGAATCATTGTAGGGACTCTGATGACCGGCTGTGATTGGCTAAGGTAGAACCTGAAGACATCACTACACTTTGCCATGACAAAACAAATAATAATATAATGTTTGAGTTAGTCTAATATTTTAAGAATGTGTATTATTATGTTTTTGCATTTAAACCATTCTGGTTGTGGTTTTCTAATAAATCTTGGAGAAAATATTTCTTTTTAAGACTGTCTACATATGGAACCACTTTGTGCTTCCTGTACAGTAGGTGGCAGGATGCGCCAAAGAGCTGTAATCAGCCCAGGAACAAAGAACAAGAACAATTTATAAAAAGTTGGATTCTGGTTATCATAAATCATTTTAAATTTTAAGTGAAAACTTTTTTAGCAGAGTTGGTGCAGGTAGCCACCAGTTCCAATAGACAGCCAAATTAGTGTATGTTAAACGGACAGACTGACGGCATGAGTCAGACTATAATAATAATAGTAATAACATTAATACCTGACAAACTACCGGACCAATGGACTGACCAACTGATTTGCAAATAATTGTGTTGTGTTCTGATTTTTTCATTAATTAATTAATTTTTTTTTTTTTTTACAATGTCCCAGCGTCATTGAATTGGGTTTTGTACTTAATCTCATCGCTTGTACTTTGAACTACAAGTACTGTCTCGTATCTTATTACTTGTGTGTGTAACAAATTAATTTCCTGCATTTGTCTCCTACCTGTGGCTGTGATTATTTCCGAGGGTCGTCAGTTCTTCTGTTTTTGTTTATTTTTCAGTCTGTTGTTTTTTTTATTCAGGCATTATTATTATCCTTTCCCCGGTATGAGCTTATCAGTGTACAAGTTTGTCCATTGTTTCAGTAATGCACAAAATTCTTCGGCTTTTTGGTTTGGTCCACCTGCCTCCAAATTAAAGGATTCCTCGGGTTTAAAAATAGATCTTTTCTAGTCAGGGTCACTTGAGGTTTAGGGCTGAAAACTATTCACAATTGTCCAAATGACTGATTGACTTCTGTTCTCATCCCAAGTTCGCTGTGTTAGGCATTGGCTTTTGAGTCATTGGAAGTGCTGTGCATGGATGTGAGCTTGATGCTCACAAGTATGATCAAAATTGACTTTCTGTAAGTTACGGTAAGTATTTTTTATTTGGACTGAAGTCAGCTGAAGTAAGCTTCAGACGCTATCGTAACCCTGAACATGATACACGGACACTGCTCACAATCCTGAATAATAGTTATAAATTAAACCAATGAGAAAGTGTCCTGGCCGGTTCACCAATACACAAAAGTAATACCATGTTATTCCTAGAACAACAACCAAAACACATTTTAAAATGTAACTCACAGTGTTGTAATGTGCTGTCCAAATGAAAAATCGGCAAATACTAAAGGCCACACAAGGGTCTTCCTGTTCACCTCGAAAGGACTTTGAGTGTTTTGTTTAACACCAATAGTTTCCCAGCTCAAACACAAAGGAACCAGAGCAGCTGACCAGCACACTTCAAGACTTGAAAACACTGTGAAGGGAAAAAACAAAACAAAACAAAATTGGCACACAGACCAAAGCCTTGTGCTGGCAGAGTTTGAATAATGCGGAGGTATTCACCTCTGTTGGAGACTGAATGCTGTGTATTACACACCCGTACTTTCCTCACTTTTTTTCTCATAACAGACATTTTTCAAAAGCTACTTAACCTGCGATTCTGCCCATTGGATTCCTTTTTCCTGGTGATAAAGGGAAAAGACTTCTTTTAAATCGAAAAGGGCCAGAACTCTCAACAAATAAATGCAATGAATTTGCTGGCTATTTTAGCCAAAAAGCAAAACTCACAACATGAGTCAACACTTAAAATCACTCATGAATAATTAATTACCATGTCAGAATATGATAGAGTTGATGCAATGATTTGGTTTAGCAGCTGATGTCTTCCATTCATACCATCTGACATTTTTAAAAGTACTCTGAAGTCTGTGCAGAGTTACAGCAAATAATGAATTGCTCACTTCAGTCAGGTGATTTTCCTGAAACCCTGAAAATAGCTGCCATCAAGTCACTTCTAAAAAAGAGAACACTGCACTGGATGCCTCCTTGTTAGCAAATTATAGACCCATCTCAAACACTCCTTATTATTGAGAACGTGGATTTTAATCAACTCAGTATTTTCTTGAACTCAAATGATCCTTCTAGATCAAGACGGTGTATAGTGCGCTGGTGTGTTTGGCGACCCTCTTGATACGTCACCGTTTTTTCAGATTTTGGTGTTTGGTGCTTTGCTTGCGGAGTCCCTGCTGGTGTATGATTGCAAGTCTTTATTGGGCTTGCAGTGTGGTGTTGGAGATTCAG
Organism: Idiotropiscis lumnitzeri; assembly: GCF_059441095.1. Lineage (NCBI taxonomy): Eukaryota > Metazoa > Chordata > Actinopteri > Syngnathiformes > Syngnathidae > Idiotropiscis > Idiotropiscis lumnitzeri. The sequence goes on from NC_142411.1 coordinate 11,117,107, forward strand.
TTGCGTTCAAGCCTGGTTGGAAAAAAACGTCACCTTTTGACATCCCGGCGGAGCTCTTCCATGACCACGTGGTCCCACGGTGGAAGCTGTGCCGCGGTAAATGCGGTGGCTAGTTGGTAAAGCTAAAAAGGGAGCTAAAATACGCTTCGTCCCCTGCTCATTCCTGAATGCATGGATGTACTCTGTTGGGGCGGGTTCCAGAACATGTTGACTCCTGCTTGTTTCAAATCATCGGCTTTCCCAGGCAGCTTCGGCTGTGCTAGCATGCGGCGTACTCCACCACGACGTTGATCTCCAGCTTATGAGGGAGCTTCCCAGAGCTCGGCGGTCGGAAGACCTACGCACTGATGCAACTCCCACAAGGATGGCATTGTTAAACGCATGATCATTGACTAACAAAACATTGAGTCTGACAGAGCTATTGAGCTATTGAGCAATGACTTGGAATTCCTCTGCCTGATGAAGATGTTACACCATTGGCCGGACAGAGTTAGGTGTAGGGTATTTTAACTTTTATTACTATTAACAGAGGTCATATTCACATTAGTTCACCATCGCTACAGCACGGCGATTCTTCTTTTCTCGCACTTCGCCAACAGTCCTTTTAAAACAAAACACTCAACACTGCCCCCCACTGTACAGCACTATATCACATCCCAACATAGACCAGATAAGAAAGGTCATCAACTGATTGCAACATCATTCAAAGAAAATGTACTATTCCAGGTGCTACACAGACTTGAACTGGTGCGGATGAGAGTAGTTGCGATGCTCGAACTATTACGGCCTGCATGTTCTTACTTTGACGCTCTGCGAACTTCAGGTCATTGAGGAGGAACTGCAACTATTTTTAAGCTCAATTTTATTTGTAAACGGTGTATATTCACCACGATGATCACCAGCTTTAAAGTACTTTCATTGAAGCTGACGGGGCTGTTCATTTACTGCACATCTAAAGACAACAAGGAGTTTCAGAATGATTTTTCAAAACTTCTTGCTGAAATCATGTTGATATATTATCACATCCTGTTTATGGGGAATTTTAATATTCATGTGTGCTCTCCAAAAAACTAAATAACAGGAGCTTGGAAGAGGGAGCACATAACCCCAATTCTGGCCTTTCTTCACTGGCTTCCAGTGCATTTTAGAGTCATTTAAAGATACTTCTATTTGTCTTTAAAAGGCCTCGCCCCAGGGTACCTCTCTGAGCTCCTCCACCATGCTGCAGCTCATTAAGGCATTGCAGCTTGGGTTGTGACCAGAATAAAGAGATCCGAACATGTTGCTCCAGTCCCAAAGACGATAGAATATATTTTAAAAAAAATAATGCTACTGGTCTATAAATTGCGGAATGGCTTTGCTTCCCGAATATATTAAAGAAATGCTGATGGAAACACACTTGCACTTGCATATTCACACTCTGGCGGTGATAAATTATGCGACTACATTTTATTTCTTTACTTTGATTTTAAAAGTCTAACATTCTTCTGTTTTGAAATGTCTTGAATTCTTTAAATGTTGCATTTCGCCTTTAAATGTTGCAGCACATTCTGTAACCTTGTGTATGAAAGTAACCAAAGCGGCCTTGCCAAAAGACCACATTTAACATTAAATACAATGGGTGAGTCTCGCTATTTGAAATGATATGTGATGGAAACTGCCAGAAAATCTGATCTAATTTCATTAGATTCAGAGAGTAAATGTGCAAGGAAATATTCCACCATGGTCGAGGGGAAATTTAAAGAAATTAAACTGCAATAAGGGACAGAATCCATAAAAATTAAAGGGAAGAGTGTTGGATGGGACTAATTTACTGGTGTCACTGAGGACTGTCGCCGGAAACACGCCGTGAATCAGTGAAGATATTTAGAAAGATATTGTCAACAGAGTGTAAAGATAGCATGACCATGCCACATGACCCACAATAAACCTTCATCTCATTAAACATTCTGGGAAGCAATCTTGTGTTGGGAATTAAATAATCAGTCATACTGATGAATGAGCATGTCCAAATCTCAGTGAAAGCTCAAATCGGCTTTCTCTTATTTATTTAAATAAATGTTTCGGGCTGATAGGTGAAAATGCGGTTTGAGGTTGCTTGTTCTAAATTAGGCTTTAAACATCACACACAGTTGCTGGTCAGTTTTAGAGTGTGATGCGATTAGAAAACGAGTCAGGATACTAAAATATACTGTGTACATTTACACACAAACATGCACATTGACAGACACGCCTACACACACACGCACACGCACGTACACACATGCCGAGGTGTTAAATTTTAAACACAAGCAACTAGTTTGAGACTTGAAAACTTTCTAATAAGCAAAAGGTGTTAAAAGAAACACCTTTAATTTAATTGAGAGGCACCAAAAGTATTTTTAGTTTCACCTTGATCTCTTATCAAAGACGAACCCTTCAACCAGACTCTATAACAACACTGAGCGGTTGAAACTTCCTCTGTGGAAAAAGCATTGGCCTCTTCACATTATCAGTTAGCATATCCGGGTAGACAAGGAATGCTGATTCCTGCTAATAGTCATAGTGATTTGAAAAAAAAGAACAAAAAAGGGTGGAACTTCCAAACACAGGAAGTGACATCTATTCCCTTAATGTCAGACGAACTGCATGCAACACACACACACACAAACGACGTCAACATAAGAAGTATTCCCTGAGAACACTGACAGGAAATGGACGTATGACCACTAACCCATACATACTGTTTATTTACACAAGCACTGACAGCTTCCTCCTCCACACAAATCGAGTGCAACCTCATCATTTAAACTGAGCAACATTTTCGGGAAAATAGGCCTAAAATTGGAAGTAAAAACTTGCTTTAACCATCGAAGTGTCTGATGTTGCTCAAAACTTGTCAAAATATATAAAATATAAATTCTGCTTTGCATAAGCATTCAATGTTAGATGTGTTGTCACCAAGATTTGTAACATTACAACTTTTCATCTGACACTATGCTGGGGAACAAGGATCCAATAATTTAATTACCATAATTTCATACTCCATGACTGTTAATTTAGAACAAAACATCATGGGTGACGCAACATTTTTCTAATTTTTTGATGCAATGTCTTGACCCAAAACATGATTTCTCATGACTAACCAACAAACACAAAAGTAATTGATTTGTCTTTACTATTGGGATTTTTTTCCGAGATGATTTGCATTTTCAGCACGGCCAAAAATAATATTAGCAAGCGATGAACCATTCCGTGTGCTCATGCGGGGAGATGGAACCTGTACCAGCTGAGATAGGAAAAGTACACGACATCTTGCACTGGTCTCCAGTCAATCATCGGGCATATCGAGAGACAGACAACCATTCCCCACACGTTCACAGTTATTGTGTGAGAACTGACCTCCTACTTGCGTGTTGGGTGACTTACACATCTGCAATTTGATTAATGTAATTGTTAAATGTTTTAATCAAAATACAGGTTGACTGCATAGAGTATTGATTCAATGTGTCTTGACTGTTTGAATGTAAGATTGTATTTAAGCCTTTCAAAACAACCAGTCATTAGAAAAGATGAGATCTTGGAAATTTTAAATGAAGTTAAAGTCCGGGGCAAAACTATTTTATGACCTCAGTCTTCACACAAGTCTCCGGAGAAATATAGCTTTTCTCCAAGCATTTTCAACATGTATAAAATGAAATAACATTTTAATGATAAGATAGATAAGTCTGAAGCCAAGCGTCCCTGAAAGTGTACAATTTTACAGAAATCGTGATGGGAACAACTGCTATACTGTAAATGAGATCATTATGAGAATTCATCAAAATTATCTAAGGTTAATTATGCGTATGGGGACTAAAAAAATACTTAGCATTTGCTTGCAAATGAAATGTTTTCAATTGACGTAATTTTGTATTCTTCCCCTGTCCATGTGTCCATGTCCGAATTAAGTAAATCCAGTGGAACCAAAGTTTTTTCTTTTTATTCATTGTTTTACCTTTTTGCTTTGGACCCTCTCTCTCTCTCTCTGTATATATATATATATATATATATATATATATATATATATATGTATAATTTTTGGAGAAATAAAACCCATGCCTCAAACTTTCAGAGAAATCAACGAATACATGTTCATGGCAGAGCTCTCACATTAAAATAAACGGATTGTTAAAACGTGACATTAATTTGATAAATTATTTCCTGGAATCTTATAACTAAAGGTCCACACCTTGCACGTGTTTAGAGTAAGACCTCATGATTCTGATGGAGACTCCTCAAGTGTTATTTCAGGCCAGGTGACTGTGGAGCATGAGAGTGCAGCAAAATAATAATCTGTCAGTGTCAGATTGTTGTTTTATGGGTTTGGAGTGAACAACTCCTATTTTTGTTGCTACAGGAGGTTGTACAGGATTGTGTCTGATTGAAGCATGTTTACTGAAATTTCATGGGTGATCTGCAGGATAGTGATCACACTGTGCTTCAGCATAGCTAGAATCAGGCAGATTTTTCTTTGTAAGGGACGCATCAATCAAGCCACATTTAAAGCTATACTTTAGTTTTGTTGATGCTATATGACTTAGTATTTTGTCTCATGACAGGATAACGCGACGTGTCATTCCATGACAAGTCAATGAAGATCGCCTGTCAAACCCTGTCATGCCATTATTGCCATGTGCACTTTACCCGATTTTGCAAATCGTGCCAAGTGCGCAACTAAGGGCACCCTTCCATCATCGTCCCTTTGTCCTTATTCATAAAATAACCATCCTGTGTCCTTTCAAAGTGCTTCCATCCTTGCATTTTATTTCATTTCATTTTGTTCCCCCACCCCCCAAAAAAACCTAAAAACAAAAAAAGGTGTCCATGCATCACGAGACGCTCACGGCAAAGGTTTTATAATTCATAAATATTATTTAAATTTCATTTGCTGGCTAATTTCTTACTCCCATCCACACTAGCTACATTTAGTCAAAAAAACTGATTTGTACATACATTAGCAGCTTCAGACAAATAGCAAAAGGTATCCGCGATTTTTAAACGTGTTATTGTCTATATTATAAACACTGGGAGACGCTTTTTAATCCCCAAACAATGAGAAACCAGGTATAATTACAGAGCGCACCGGACCCTTTCGGAGACTCTTGCTGTCACACGAGGTGAATTCACCAATTAGCTCGGACCGGAGATGGCTGTATTTATTGCACTTCATCCCTTTGCTCAAATTAAACACACCCTAAGATACTTGTTTGTTTTGTGTTTTTGCACACTGACCTATTCTCTCTCTCTCTCTTTTTCTCTCACTTACTCACTCGTTTTCTCTCAGTTGAACTCTTAGTTCAAGGGCTAGTATGCGCAACAGTGTTGCATGATTTGCTTCTGCTCCAAGGGCAATTTTTTTTCTATACACATGGTCCTTGGCCTTTAAAGGTTTTCTGTTAATGTGTTTAAAATGTTGTCAAAGTACATTGTAGGGCGGCACGGTGGCCGACTGGTTAGCATGATGGCCTCACAGTGAGAGACAGCATCGGGCGTGGCTTCGATCCCGGCTCCGGCCATCCTGTGTGGAGTTTGCATGTTCTCCCCGTGCCTGCGTGGGTTTCCTCCGGGTACTCCAGTTTCCTCCCACATTAAAAAAAACATGGTATGAGTGTGAGCGCGGATGGTTGTTCGTCTCTGTGTGCCCTGCAATTGGCTGGCAACCAGTTCAGGGTGTCCCCCGCCTACTGCCCGAAGATAGCTGGGATAGGCTCCAGCACCCCCCGCGACCTTAGTGAGGAGAAGCGGTACAGAAGATGGATCGATGGAGTACATTCTAGTAATTTTTTCATTTTCTCTTTTTCGCTTTTGAATGTCGATCACTCTTGTTTTTGTAAATAGTTGTCTTTGCTTGTGTGAAGCACGTTGAGTTGTCTATATGATGTGCCATCATCAAACCACTTTTCGTGAGCAGAATTGTGGGAGGGGGGGTGTTGGAGCTTATTCCAGCTGACTTCGGGTGAAAGGCACACTAAACCCCCAACTGGTCGCCAACCAGTTGCAGGACTTACCAGACTCATGTAATGTAAATCAGTTGTAACTTAAGATATTATTTTCTTTGTTGTAGCAACCAATAGTCAACTTTTCCTTTGTCAAACCATTTTATTTTCACCTCACTTTGGATGTTTAGGTGTCTTTCACCTTTTGGTCTGGTGGTATTGAAAAACTGGAGAAAAGATTAACTTGTAAGATCACATGACAGCTGGAAGGCCAAAAGATCATGAGGTTGACGAGCCTTAGTAATTCAAAAGGAATCTCCAATTATTCAAATCTTTTGGTATTGATTGATAATTCTTCTGGTTCAGGAATCGAGTGAGGAAATTAGGACCTCTGCTTTGTGAAATGTCCCTGCTCTTGAATATAGTTTAAACATGCAGAAGAGGATCAAAATCACATTAAATGCCACCTTCGGCTCCAGAGAAGAAGTTTGGCTCAGACAAAAGTGAAGACAATTCTGAAATATTATTCATTTGCACATCTCAGCAGCTTGTTCAACACTCAATAAAAGCTTTCATTTTATGGGCATGCACACTGAGATAATTATTGTAATTAGGCTGAATTGTCTGACTGCAACATGAGAAATTAGATATATTCCATAGTAAAGGAGACCACCAAGCCAGATCATTCGCTTTAACTGGTTAATGACTGTTATACAGTATATGGCTGTGGGCGTTTGCTAACAAAAATGTGTGCGCGTCCGGTAGCATTATTTAAATTGCCTAGTTCGTGCTTTGCCTTGCCTATGAGAAAAATAAATGCCGTCAATGGGTTGATAATCATTGTAATTGCCATCCCAACTACCTTAACACACACAAACAAACATGTGCACGGATAAATACTCAAGCAGTCGCATGAGCAAATTGTACCCTCTGTTCTTTGCTGTTGCAGGGTTTTGTGCAGACAGGCTTCATTAACTGGGAACAGAGAGCAGAGGAAACCACACTGAGGACAGATGTTTCCAAGTAGAAATTTGGGCTTGAAAATACATGGGAAAGCTATTGTCTAAGTGGCCTATCCACTCAGGAAATCCATAAAAACTCGCAATCCCATACCTGCTTCTGTAAAAAAAAAGTCATTGCTACGAATACATTTGCATGAGCAATCTGTCAATTGGGGGCGGCACGGTGGACGACTGGTGAGCATGATGGCCTCACAGTGAGAGACAGCATCAGTTGTGGGTTCAATCCCGGCTCCGGCCATCCTGTGTGGAGTTTTCATGTTCTCCCCGTGCCTGCGTGGGTTTTCCTACCACATTTCAAAGACATGCATGGCAGGCCGATTGAACACACTAAATTGCCCCTAGCTATGAGTGTGAGCGCAGATGGTTGTTCGTCTCTGTGTGCCCCGCGATTGGCTGGCAACCAGTTCAGGGTGTCCCCCCGCCTATTGCCCGAATATAGATGGGATAGGCTCCAGCACCCCCCACGGTATTGAAAATGGATGGATGGATCTATCTATTGGATATATACATGCAATTAAACTATCGTTTTCTTTCACTTTTCCCCAAAGACTGGTCCTCAAATATGAATCATTAATCAATTTACAATATAGACTGCAGACTGAAGCAATCAACACAAGCGGTAGAGTTATGTAGTAAGCATCGGTGATCAGGAGTCATTTCAGAATACAAATTTATTTATGATAATCTCTCTTGAGGATAGAATGTTTCATTCCTACAGTCAATGTCAGTTCTATCCATTATTTTCGCACCTTAGCAGGAAAACAACATGACCGATAAGTCTTTGTTTCACATACCAGTCACGGTTTCCTGAAATGGAATGCACATATATCCATGGCATGAGTGAACGTGATGTAATTTCCTGGTCAGGAATTTAATATATATATATATATATATATATATATATTGTCAAGGTCGCCGGTCGGCGAGGTGGGGAAGGACCCAAGGTGCGAGGAAGCAGGGAAAAGGGTAGCTTAAAGGGAGTTTATTAACTAAATCACACGAAGACAAACAACGTGGCAGGGTGCAAAGAATAACAAAGGGCAAACTAAAACATGACTACACTGGGTCAAGAACGAGGAACAAGGAGAGTGACAAATACGGAGGGACAGGCACGTGAACGATAGCAAGAACGAGATCGGGGAGCGTCCGTGACAGTCCTCAATGGCGCAGCGGGAGCGAGAACGCGATCAGGGGGCGGCAGTGACAGTCCTGGTGTGGAGTAATGTTCCGACGCTGAGCTGTCGGCTAGGGGTGGTTAAATAGTCCATTGATTAAGTGAGCAGATGGGGATCAGGTGTGTGACGGTAACGGGGAACAGGTGCGTGGCTGGTGAGGAACGAGTGCTGAGGGGAAACGCCCCACTCAGCTGACAAAACAAATAAACAACACAAAAGCATGGCATGGGACGTGACAATAACAATAACAAAACCCTGCCATGACCGACACGGGTCATGACATATATATACATATATATATATATATATATATATATATATACATATATATATTAGGGCTATCAAAATTAAAGCATTAACCCAGGTGATTAATCCCAAAAAGTTAACTCAGTTAACTCAGTTTGAATTACTTATAAAATTATTTTACATACTTTGCCAACATTGTGCCATATTAGCTGTCTTTAGCACGTCTCAGAACAAAACACTGTGTTTAAGTTACCACTGGGCCTTGCAAACCAACACTGCTGGAATGTGGCGCTTGTGGGCAGTTTTGAGAAATGTTTAGAAAATAAATGTCTCCAAAGCTGTCTCCATTTAGATCGTATTCAAGAATCCAAGAAAGTTTTTAGAACAGTCTTTGAATTAAATATACTTCATATTTGGTGACTTTGCATCAATTCCAAGCTATTATTCAAGTAAATATCTGTTATAAGCTTCGCAAAAAATAGTAGTAGAAAAATGTGATTAATCATGGAATTTATATATATATATATATATATATATATATATATACTACATATTACCGAGTGTACCCTGCAATTGGCTAAATTATAGACGCAATAGGAATATGGTATGTGCATTTTGACTGATGATGACGCCAAACTACCTTTTTGAGGTCATCAGAGGGGGGAAATAACCCAGGTCATGTACGTAAATAAAATGACTTTCACTCAACATCGGGGATGATCTCTGACACCACCATTCAAACACTAACAAAGACCTCTCTCAATGGACAGCTTAACATTCTATCACACCTTGACTCATGTGACCCAAACACTCAGATGTTGATTGGCTTATGTGACCTCAGTCACTCTTAAAGTATTAAATCCACCGACTGGCTTGAAATATCTGTCGGAGGATCTAAAGAAGCTTTTTGGATGTCCTCGAACAAAGCCACCTATTTTGTAATTTTTAATACAACAACCAGAATATATATAAACTCCTTTGAGATCCAATGTTTTTCCCCCCAAAAATCCACCTTTCCAAATATAGTAATTCTCACTTTTTCAACACACTGTGTTGTTTAGTCGTGAGGAACAAACAGCCTGTAAGAAGTTGACCAACATCAGAGGAGTCACTGCCCTTCTGGCTTCCTTCCAGACAGTAAAAGAGAGCTTCTCCTCCGACCTCCTGCGCAACATTCCAGAAGGACATCCTGAAGACGAACAATGGTAGAGAACAAAACTAGTCACTGGTTCCCAAGACCCACTCCCACTGAATACTCGCACTGGCAATAATACCAAGACGGACATGAAGCCATGCTGACTTTGGACTGACCTACTCTAACGGGGTATTTGCCAAAAAAGTATGGTCAGGTACTTTTAATCAAGTATGCCTGAGTTCTGTCAGAAAAGCAAATACTTTCTCTTCTGATGTGGCAAATCTACCACAAACAAGAAACATCTCTGGATTTGGTCAACCTGGACCGAATTTCTTTTGTTACCAGGAATTAATTTCTTTACTTTATAATTTTTTTGGAAGAGTGAAATATTTCACATTTTGCAGTTCAGCAACTGTTGCTGCTCTCTCTCTCATAGTGATCTGGATTTGATGTACTCTCCCTCCCTATTTATTTGACTTAACACATCTGCTAAACAGCTACGTTCAAGAAAGATCACACATTGTTTTTGGTACAGCCCTTTATCTACCTCCCAGCAGCTTTCGGAGTAGCCTCTAATATGACAATAATAACAGTAAGGTGACTCCCTTCACTTTGACTCGAAAAACAGTGCAGTAAACGTTGATCTTATGGCCCATGCTGCTGCACCCACTGAGACAGCAGGTGCTGAGATGTGAAGTCCTCATTTAAAACAAAAAAAAAGTGGCAATATACAGCCGGTGCAACAAAAATGATCCTCACAATATTCCACCTTTCTTAATTTCAACCATTTCCACCTTTTCTCTGCTCCTATTTCTCATTTGCATAATCATCTTAATATGCACTACATATCCTATCTTCCCATGCTTTTTCTATTGTCACCAATTTACAGTCTCCAGTCTCTCTCAGGTTCATCCTGACAAAATATTAGGCATATAATACCAACTTCATTTTTTTTTTTAACTCGAATGAAACATACAATTAAATATTGTGTCATTAAAATAAAAAATATGAAGAAGCAAATTGGGGATCAAAACAAAGAAACAAAAATCATTTGTCTAATAAAAATCCAGGAGTCCCACAAAAAACGGGACTTCTTTGAACAATTTCCCATAAAACAGATATTGAAACTTTAAACATCACAAACAAAACAGTCAAAAAATAAGTACACTTGACTCTAAAAAGCATAACATTTACCATGAGAATTTTATTTTTATTACAGCAACCAAATATCTTTTTAGAGTAAAATGTACTCCACGAAATTAACTGTGTACCTGCTATATACTATATATATATATATATATATATATATATATATATTTTATTTTATTTTTTTTTTACTTACTTTTCATCTGCCATCTGATTAATGTGACTATTGTGATTTTGGCGAGGCTGTGCCACGGATTATTGATCTTGGAAATAAATTATTACATGGTTTCACATATCCCATGCTAACTAAATGTACCCCAAAGGCAGTGCTACTCATTTATTCCTGGTTTGGCCTTGCCCACGCCATAGGAAGAAGAAAGTATTTATCACCCTCCCAAAGAAGAAGAAAATATTTCACACACCCCACTTTTTGCCATGATTGTGAATAGGATAATTTATATATAAAATTGTTATAAATATTCCCCTGCATTAGGTTGTCTGATGCTTATTAACATTAAAGAAAAGAAAAATGAAGTATAGATCAACGTACAACAAAGAATAACTATATTAAGATTCCTAATTGGTCTGTAACAAAAAAGATTTGAAGAGAATTGATTTGCCTGAAATGAAAATTAAATAAATAAATGAGAGCATCACTGCCACCTATTATAGCGGATGTGCAATTGCACTTTATTCTAATTTGCTTACCCCCATGGGGCCCTCCTCAATATTTCAAGAATGTACTTCCTTCACATACAAAATGTTATTCATGCATGGGTATATAGCCACTGAAAATGATTTGCTCATTAAATGGAGCAAACGGGAGTTTGATCATGAGCAATACATTTCCTGGGTCAATAAGAATATAAAAATAACCCGTTAAGCCCTCCTCTTCATCATGCTGTTCATATTTTGACATCATTAGGCCAAGACGACACCTAAAAAATGATAAAGAGTACCTCGCGTGGCCACTGAACTTAATCAGCAGGTTGAAATAGAGATGGAGAGATTGGAAGAATAGATATGAAGTGGACATCCTTGGAAATTATTTAATTAAAAAATACAACTTGATTCAAGCACTACGCACCAAGCGTTTTTTTTTTGTTTGTTTTTTTTTGTTCACATTGACTTTCGTGAGCCAATTATTACCAATATAAACCAATATTTGACTTTATCTTCCAGTTTAGCATGAGCCACTCACTGGGATTACAAAACAATCATTAATTTAAAAAAATAGTGGCTACCCTCACATTTTCCTTATATGTCATCTTGCTTTGTCACAAACAATAGTGGGAAGCAGATACAGCACATGAGCCGAGCGGCGGCAGGAAGGATAGGAGTTAATATGCTTCCTCTCCCATCATGGGCTCAATGGTCATCTGGCGGGAGAGAGAGCGAGAGAAGCTGGCACTGACACACCAGCTTCCTCGTTTTCTCATGTGCAGGGTGGGGACATACATGATGTGCACACAACATGCTCACGCACACACTGCTAGGGTGCACACTATTCACAATGTCATGACTTTGAAAGGGGCAATTCCCATCAATATGAAGCCGGCTCACATTTCATTTCATTGTCAGCATGCGTCACTCTATGTGGTATATGTGTTTTACTTGAATTTTCCTTCTGTGCCTTTGTTTGACTTAGTTCCAGGATTCCAGCCTCTCACACAATGGCTAATGGGCCAACCGGTGGAAATGTTAACATGAGAGACAGACAAATCAGAATAATCTCTTTCCCCAAAGTCGTCCCGTTTTCCATTCCTTTTGTTGCCATTGTTAATTTTGCTCTGTGATTATCAGTCACTAACCTTTCAAGTTTAATGGATCTAAAAAAAACAAACAATAAGGGGAATACTCTGTGCCTTGCAAAAGTACTTGAACTTTTTTTTCCACATTTTGCCACGGTTCGACTAGAGATGTGTTTTGTTCAGATTTCATGTGTTGACCAACAAAGTGGGACATGATTGTTATAGTTAAAGGAAAATGACACAAGTTTACACATGATTTTACAAATACAAATCTGCAGTTTGGTGCGCAATCATATTCAGTCCAACAAAGTAGAACCACATTAGGACTGCATATGCATGCTCATGAGTTTATGAAGTTCATTGAGATCAACTTAGACTCAGGAACAATATATATATATATATATATATATATATATATATATATATATATATATATATATATATTGTTCCTGAGTCTGTCTTTTACAATGTTGTATTGCACTGGAGAGGGGAGCCCTCTAATCTCGTTGCACACTTGAGTACAATGACAATAAAGGGATTTCCAATTCTAATTCTAATTCTAATATATATATATATATATATATATATATACACTATAAATATATATATATATATATATTTATATATATATATATATATATATATAATTGTGAGTATACATATATGCACATCTGCACAGTGAAGCTGATTAAAGTGTTGAGTTCTACTGAAGACTGTGCTCTCTTACCGGAGCCCCTGTAGCGGTCAATAAATCCAAACAACCAGTTTAGAGGTTGAATCCTCAACAAAGGTCCTTCAAGCCGGATTAATTGACTCCTACAAGACATGTCATCAGCGGAGGACTCGCCATCTCACCCTCGTCCTGATGTGCAACAGCGACATGAGAGACAACTGCATACACCTAAGCATCTCGAGGACTACATCCCTTCTTACCATCCACAAAGGTCTGCACTTTCCTCCCAACCCAACGAGAGGGTTCAAGAGGAGCAGAGAGGAGCAGCGACCGCAGCAGATGGTGGAAAAGCAGATGTGAGTGTTTACTCTGCCAACAGTAGCGCTACACCTAGCCCCAGTTTAGGTGACCCATTAAGCACCACAGCACTAAGACAACTTGTTGAATCCATGTCCAGGAGTGAGAGGGAGGATAGGATGGAAATTAACTAACAAACTCGTACAGTAGGAAGCAAAGCAACGTCGTCGCCAAGAGCTGTTGGAACACATTAATGCGTTCCTCACGGGAGAAGTGGAAGATGATGACCACAACACGACAAAGACTGGGGCACAACCGCCACAGATACAGTCATCGCTTCAGCTCCCTTCACACGTCCACAGTCCACCACCAGTGCTTGGCATGACAGCTCAGGCGGAGGGAGACACATCAGTAAGCATGATTTCCAAGTTGGAGGGAGTGGATAAGGACAAAGGTGACGCAACCACAGCAGGATGTAACATGGACAATTCTGCATTTCGAACAATACAGCCAGTTTCTCTAGCAACTCCCACCTCTCCTTGTTCAGCCATTTCATCTGGTATGGTGTCACCAAACGCAAACCCTATCCGACCTGTCCCATCTCAGCCACAGATGATAGAGCAGTTTCACAGAAAGGATGAGTTTGTCTCCATACATCAGTCCCTGCAGCAGACTCAGCCAATGGCTTCTTATCCTAGCTATTCAGCACGGTGGTGTTATCCTCCACCGCAGGTTTCCTCGTTTTACAATCCATATCACTATGTGCCCGCACCCAAGCCATTTGTTCTATCAATCCCAGCAGTGAGTCATAGCAATCAAGCGGCCCAGCCACAACAACCAACGAGTCAGATTATGAGACTTTGATTTGCAAACATGCTCAATATATGGCGTGCCTAAACCCCAAATTCCCCATTTCACTACAGATAGTGAGAGGAAGTTTGCCAACCTCAAGTTAGCCTTGGATAATCTGATTGAGCCCGATCTCGAACTCACGGAAAAGTACAAATACCATGTTCTATTGGAGCATCTTGAACTCCCGCAAGCACAAATGATTGGTCAGTGGTGCTGTCGTGATCCATTTCCATACCCGCAACCATGCAAGCCCTACAGCTACAGTATGGCTAGCCTCACCAACTGCCGCAAAGTGAAATAGCTGTCATCCTGACTATGTCAGATGTGAAATCTGGTGACGCACTAACTTTTCAAAGCTTCGCCCTCAGAGTACACCTCTTAGTCAGCATGCTGCTCTCTTTGGAGCGGCCTAAAGGGATGGAATTAAACTGCTGTTCCTATGTCGATCGCTTGCTAAGTAAGCTACCAAGGTACCACAGAGATGGGTTCATTGAATATCTTCAGCTACAAGGGAAGCTCAAAACCATGAGTCTTAAACCCTACAACCTGCAAGACCTGAATGGATGGCTCCAAGGGAAAGCCCAGCAACAGCGCCTTTCAAGTCGATTAGTCAAACGATATCAGATGGAGAAACCGACAAATGACGGAAAAGAGAAGGTTTCATCTAAAGGAAAAGGTCGTAGCGTAGCTGTATATCATGGCTCCAAGACCCAGCAACCTAGTGCGTCCAAGTCATCCACTGGCAAGAGACAGCCCACAGTCCACTGCCTCTTTTGCGACAGCAAAGAACATTACATTAGTCGTTGCCCCACCATAAGAGAGCAATCTGCAGTGGATATAAACAAGTGGATAACTGCTGGAAGTGTGCACATAGTCACACACCTGAGTCCTGTAACTTAAAAAAACCTTGTCGTGACTGGGGCAGTATTCATCTCCAAGTGCTACACGACGCTGCTCAATATCGCTTCACTGGCTCACCTTCGAGGACCACAGGGAGCCAGCCGTGTGTATTTGACGGCTAGTGTAAGGTCAGCGCAAGTGCTTTTGAAGGTGGTTCCTGTCGTGTTACACCAGAAATCCAACTCACTGGAAACATTTGCAGTATTAGATCATGGAGCTAAACGGACAATGATCTTAACATCGGCTGTCAAGCAGCTCCAGTTGAGGGGTGAATCAGACGCTCTAGCTTTGAGTACCGTACGGCCAGATGTTATGCACCTCCAAGGGGTTACAGTTAGCTTTGAAATCTCTCCCCAAGACAACCCACAGAAGCGGTACCATGTGCAAGGAGCATTTACCGCAGCAGGTCTTGATCTGATGGAGCAAACTTGCCCAGTTCAGTTGCTTCAGAAACTTTACTCCCATCTGAAAAGAATACCCCTGAAGTCATTCTGTAACGCACGCCCAGTGTTGCTTCTCGGCTCAGATCATGTACCTCTAATCACAGCTACGGAGCCAATTCATCAAGGCGACAATGGTGGTCCCATTGCCGTTCGAACTGCCCTCGGCTGGGCGCTACTAGTGGCACAAGGGTGTACTGATGGACAGACCCCAACACAACAGTGCCTTCTCACTTCATTAACTAGTCCAGAGGATCTTCTGTACCAAAATGTTGCAAGGCTATGGCAGCTTGATATCTTACCTTTTCGGAATGAGAAAGTGGTCGTCCGTTCACGCGAGGATCAAGAGGCCATGAATCTGCTGGAGAGGAAAACCCTGCGTCTCGAAGTTGGAGGAGTCAACCGATATGCAACACCTCTATTGAGGAAGACTGGAGCTCTGAAGCTCAACAGTTCTCCACATTCAGTCATAGCTCATCTCTGAGCCACAGAGAAACCATTGAAAAGGGATGCAGAGAAGGCCACTGTCTACTCAGCTGAGATCGGCAAGCTTATTGCAGCTGGATACACAAAAATACTTAACCGTGAAGAAGTAAACCAGTCTGCAGAAGCATGGTATCTTCCACACTATCTTGTTTGTCATAACAATAAACCACGATTGGTTTTCAACTGTTCGCTTCGACATCAAGGAGTCTCCATGAACGACCAACTTTTACCTGGGCCTACATCCTTCGTAGGTGTCCTCATTCTAAACAGATGCCCGAGCCACCTCATCTGGCTCCTCTCTACGTGGAGGAGCAGCGTCTCGACACTGAGTCCCTCCCGGATGGCCGAGCTTCTCACCCTATCTCTAAGGGAGAGCCCAGACACCCTGCGGAGGAAACTCATTTCGGCCGCTTGTATCCGAGATCTTGTTCTTTCGGTCGCGACCCACAGCTCGTGAGCCGTCACCTTATCGTGGTGGAGGGGTTTGCGTGTCTCAATGATCCTAGGAGCTAAGTTGTCGGGGGCTTTTGCCCTTGGTAGGGTCACCCATGGCAAACAGGTCCTCGGTGAGGGTCCAGACAAAGCACGGCTCACCAAACCCCCTTAAGATGTTCAAAATGATTGGACCGCGTTCTCCCTTGCCCGGACGCGGGTCACCGGGGCCCCCCTCTGGAGCCAGGCCTGGAGATGGGGCTCGTCGGCGAGCGCCTGGTGGCCGGGCCTGCACCCATGGGGCTCGGCCGGGCACAGCCCAAAAAGGCAACGTGGGTCCCCCTTCCCATGGGCTCACCACTTGTGGGAGGGGCCAAAGGGGCCGGGTGCAGTGTGAGTCGGGCGGCGGCAAGAGGCAGGGACCTTGGCGCTCGGATCCCCGGCTACAGAAACTAGATCTTGGGACATGGAATGTCACCTCTCTGGCGGGGAAGGAGCCTGAGCTGGTGTGCGAGGCAGAGAAATTCCGACTAGATATAGTCGGGCTCACCTCCACACACAGCTTAGGCTCTGGTACCAGTCCTCTTGAGAGGGGTTGGACACTCTTCCACTCTGGAGTTGCCCAAGGTGAGAGACGCCGAGCAGGTGTGGGCATACTTATTGCCCCCCAGCTTGGCGCCTGTACGCTGGGGTTCACCCCAGTGGACGAGAGGGTAGCCTCCCTCCGCCTTAAGGTGGGGGGACGGGTGCTGACTGTTGTTTGTGCTTATGCACCAAACAGCAGTTCAGAGTACCCACCCTTTTTGGAGTCTTTAGAGGGTGTGCTGGAGAGCGTTCCCCCTGGAGACTCCCTCGTTCTGCTGGGGGACTTCAATGCTCACGTGGGTAATGACAGTGAGACCTGGAAGGGCGTGATTGGGAGGAATGGCCCCCCCAATCTGAACCCGAGCGGTGTTCTGTTACTAGACTTCTGTGCTCGTCATGGATTGTCGATAACGAACACCATGTTCAAACATAAGGGTGTTCATATGTGCACTTGGCACCAGGACACCCTTGGTCGCAGTTCGATGATCGACTTTGTAGTCGTGTCATCGGATTTGCGCCCGCATGTTTTGAACACTCGGGTGAAGAGAGGGGCGGAGCTGTCAACTGATCACCACCTGGTGGTGAGTTGGCTCCGATGGTGGGGGAAGATGCCGGTCCGACCCGGCAGACCCAAACGTATTGTGAGGGTCCGCTGGGAACGCTTGGCAGAATCCCCTGTCAGAAAGAGTTTCAACTCCCACCTCCGGCAGAACTTCGCCCACGTACCGGGGGAGGCGGGGGACATTGAGTCTGAGTGGACCATGTTTTGTGCCTCCATTGTTGAGGCGGCCGATCGAAGCTGTGGACGTAAGGTGGTCGGTGCCTGTCGTGGCGGCAACCCCCGAACCCGCTGGTGGACACCGGCGGTTAGGGATGCTGTCAGGCTGAAGAAGGAGTCCTATCGGGCCTTTCTGGCCTGTGGGACTCCGGAGGCAGCTGACAGGCACCGACTGGCCAAGCGGAATGCGGCTTCGGTGGTTGACGAAGCAAAAACTCGGGCGTGGGAGGAGTTCGATGAGGACATGGAAAACAACTTCCTGACGGCTTCGAAGAAATTCTGGTCCACCATCCGTCGTCTCAGGAGGGGGAACCAGTGCACCACCAACACTATTTATAGTGGGGATGGGGTGCTGCTGACCTCGACTCGGGACGTTGTGAGTCGGTGGGGAGAATACTTCGAAGACCTCCTCAATTCTACCGGCACGCCTTCCTTTGAGGAAGCAGAGCCTGGGGACTCCGTGGTGGACTCACCTATCTCGGGGGCTGAAGTAACCGAGGTGGTTAACAAGCTCCTCGGTGGCAAGGCCCCGGGGGTGGACGAGATCCGCCCGGAGTTCCTTAGGGCTCTGGATGTTGTGGGGCTGTCATGGTTGACACGCCTCTACAGCATTGCGTGGACATCGGGGACAGTGCCTCTGGATTGGCAGACCGTGGTGGTGGTCCCCCTTTTTAAGAAGGGGGACCGGAGGGTGTGTTCCAACTATAGAGGAATCACACTCCTCAGCCTCCCTGGTAAGGTCTACTCAGGGGTACTGGAGAGGAGGGTCCGTCGGGAGGTTGAATCTCAGATCCAAGAGGAGCAGTGCGGTTTTCGTCCTGGCCGTGGAACAGTGGACCAGCTCTACACTCTCTACAGGGTCCTTGAGGGTGCATGGGAGTTCGCTCAACCAGTCTACATGTGTTTTGTGGACTTGGAGAAGGCGTTCGACCGTGTCCCACGGGGAGTTCTGTGGAGCGTGCTTTGGGAGTACGGGGTACCGAGCCCCTTGATACGGGCAGTTGGTTCCCTGTACCACCGATGTCAGAGTTTGGTCCGCATTGCCGGCAGTCAGTCGGATTCGTTTCCAGTGAGGGTTGGCGGAGTCCAAGGCTGCCCTTTGTCACCGATTCTGTTCAGAACTTTTATGGACAGAATTTCTAGGCGCAGTCGAGGCGATGAGGGGATCCGGTTTGGCGACCTCAGTATTTCATCGCTGCTTTTCGCAGATGATGTGGTACTGTTGGCTTCCTCAGGCCGTGATCTCCAACTCTCACTGGAGCGGTTCGCAGCCGAGTGTGAAGCGGTTGGGATGAAGATCAGCACCTCCAAATCTGAGACCATGGTTCTCAGCCGGAAAAGGGTGGAGTGCCCTCTCCAGGTCGGGGAGGATATCCTGCCCCAAGTGGAGGAGTTTAAGTATCTTGGGGTCTTGTTCACGAGTGAGGGGAGGATGGAGCAGGAGATCGACAGGCGGATCGGTGCAGCCTCCGCTGTGATGCGGACGCTGTATCGGTCTGTCGTGGTGAAGAGGGAGCTGAGCCAAAAGGCGAAGCTCTCGATTTACCGGTCGATCTACGTTCCTACCCTCACCTATGGTCACGAGCCGGAGCTCCTGTAGTGGTCAATACATCCAAATAAGAGGTCGAATCCTCAACATATATAAGATATCTATTTATCTTTCTCTTTCTCTTTCTCTCTCTCTCTCTCTCTCTCTATATATATATATATATATATATATGTTGTGTCATTATCCACACCGCTTATTCTGTACAGGGTGTGTGCTGGAGCAGGCGCTGGAGCCTATCCCAGCTGACTACAGGCGATAGGCGCACTACACCCTGAACTGGTCGATTCGGTTCAATTCTGTATGATTCGATACGATTTGAATCAGTGTAGAACTGGCACGATTATTTTTTCCATTATCAAATTAATTGATAATCATTTTGATTGGATTAATAGCCCAAATACCTTAATTTAAAAATATCCATATTCTTGAAATTAGCACATTTACTTTTAGTTTGGAAAGCGGGATCAGATGCAATTGGCTGTCGACCAGTTTAGTGTACCACACACTCGCGACCTTTGTGACGATAAGCGGTTCAAACATTTTTCTTTTTTTTTTTAATTTCCAGAACAAACCAGTCACTGAATCATAATTTGGACAATGCGTAAGAATGTCCTGTTTCAGAAGAAAAAGATGGAAATTAAAACGTATTTTAACACAATAATCCAATGTTTAGTTGCAGCCCTAATTCAGTGGCATTACGAATCTATTTTATATTGCACAGCTCAGTTATAGGGAATGTTGCAATGAGTTTCTTAAAAGTTAAAAGTAGACACTTTAAAACTGGCAATATGACATTTCCTTTTGAAGAAAGTAATCACAGACTAGAAAAAGTACATTTGAATTATTTTGTCACATTTATTCGCATGTAACAGATCTCCAAAACCCAAAATTTTCACATTAATTCTATGCAATTTAACAATAGATCTGTGACGACTCAGATTGAGGCACAACCAGCTGTCCTTTGACTTCATCCTTGACTTGGTTGTTTTTTCACACACTTGTTAGTGAAATGCTGTCGAGTCGGTATGGCATAACGGGGCTCTAATGTTTTTATCATGTGACGAAAGCCCTCATTCAACACAGATTATGGTCGGACGTCGTTAATAATACACCGGGATATTGAGGCTGTGATTACCTTTCCTCTCACTGAGTTGTAGGCGAGTTTCGATCAGAAGGAATCCTGTAGGTTTGCGTATTTTTCTGTACGTGTGTTAGTGTTAGCCGTGCCTGATTGCTCGTGAAATCCATGCCTCCTCACCAAATGAGTGCGGAGATTTGTCGTAGTACGTGTGTATTTCAGCGCCGTTTTACAGTCTTTGCATATGGCGACACTTATATCCAGAACTCCATTCTTTTTATAAAATCCGAATTTCTTCCATACTTTGCATTTTAAACTTGCCGGGGCGTTGTGAATCTCGTCCGAATCTGCCATTACTGCTCTCATTCCATCCCAAACTTGAAGCGTTACCTGACGTCACATCGACAAGTCTCGCGTGACTTTTGAAAAAGGGATGCAGTTGTCACAAGCAAGTTTATGATTATTCTCATTCATCCAAGTCATTTAATTGTCATGGCATTCAACCGATTTAAACCGATTCATCCCATTTTAACCGGGCCAACTATTTTTAAACCGGTTTGTGTGGGTGTGTGTTTGTACACACACACACACACACCCCCACCCCCACGCACGCACACACACCCCAGCCGCACTAGGCTATAAGACGCAGTTCTCTATGTTGAAAAAAAAAAAGTGTTGTTTACTGCATGTACAGAACGATTTTGTACTGTGAATGCACATAACGGTACATAAACAGATTCTTAAAACACTGCCTTTTAACACGGCAACTACGTGGCTAATTAAAACAGAACAGACCCAAGAGAAAAAAAAATTGAGATTTATTCAGCATATTTTCTGAACTATAGAGTGCCCCTACCGGTGAAAAAGCCCCACCACCTTTGTATAAGCCGCATGGCACAAAATCTAGACAAAAAGTAGCGGCTTATAGTCCGGAAAATACGATAACAAGAAAACTGCAATTGCGGTAGTAGCGAGGGAACACATCATTGTGTTCTGTTTTTGTTTAAACTTTCCACAATGTCCCAACTTCATTTGAATTGGGCTTTGTACTTGACCAGATCCTTCTAAAACTCTATTGCTGTCAACTTGCACCTCATAAAAATACATGGATTAATGTTGTTTTTTTACAGTGTTACATGCACTTAAGAAAAACACACCGTTTCTGAATCGAATAAACCAAACAGCAATGTAATCCATTTTAAAATTTAGATTTGACAATTCATATTTTGGCATCACTGGTTATTACTAAGATATGATTATTAGTTATTACTGTTAATGTTTAGCTTTATTAACTACTTGTCACTCCTTTGGTGTTGCAGGAGTAGTTTAACCTTGTGCAGAAGAATGTGCTGATGAACCAAGGCGCCAGGGATCCATCGTAATAACAGTCACATTCCTCTTGGCTACTGACCAGCAGGGAATGGAATGCAATTAGCACCTATTAGAGAGAGCCGCCTAGAGGAGGCCTGTCAGGCTCACTGGCACAGCCCTAACAAAATGCTTAGAACTAAGCAGGACACTCAAACACACCCACAGCTTTGCCACATCATTGGGTTACTTTTCAAGACTCTTCCCAATTTATATCAACAATGTCGTCACAATTGTCCTATTATCAGTTAATGACTCAGGTTTATTGGTTCCAGTCATGTTTCGTCAGCACTACCAGGGGGCGCATAAGACGTATGACAAAAATGCCATTTTCAGTAAGGACACGCAGTCAAATTGTGCATATGGCCGGAGTTTTCTTTCTTTTGGTATTTTAGACTTGACCCGGGTAGAAATGGGCATAATGGGGCATTTGCGCCGTTGTGGGAAGGAATGTAGCCAGGTCCCGGCTAATCATAGCGGTGGTTGTAGCGAAACAGAAAACGATTCATTGCGACCCGTTACGACATTGACAGATGAACTGCAAGATCCCCCCCTCTTGCAGATGATGTAGTCGGCCGCGCATATGACGTGGGCAGGGCGGACCATGTTGCACCCATGACATTGTGAACCCATCTGCACCCTCACTACTTTTAGGTAGTTGGAAATTTAGTCTACTTTTTGGTATCAAATTGTGATATGTGCAAGGCGTGACCACCAACTTCCCAAACACACTATATTAGACTAGCCTTGGCACAAAACTAAGATGCGTCTTGTTTCTACAGCGAGCGCAATTTACATTTTATTACCAAATTAACAATACAATACAGAACAACTTTATTTATATACCGCATATCACAACAGCTGGAGCTGTAACAAAGCGCTTTCCATATAGTGCACATTGGCACCACCAAACAAACTCAACTGGCTCCGGCACCAAAATGAGGATGCGCCCGTTTTTACAGTGACAGACTGTTTGCCCATTAATGATATTTGCACTAAAGTTACATGTTTAATGATTTAACCACTGCACACTGCAGCCCTGTACGTTACTTGTGTCACCAAACAAACTGGTCAACATCTTGGAGTGATTTATGTGGTAATATGATGATTGTCAACTCCACCTGATGTTGTTACATTTTCTGGAAACTATGCCCCTAAAGTTACACAAAAACTTCAACGCACCTCACGAGATCTCAGTTCAGTGAGCAGTGGCAAATTATTATTTCTGTTCTTGCTTTTTGTGGCTTTTTACGTTTACTGCAAAAGAAGGTCCTTCGAATGGTGTTTAGGGGAGAAGAAGAATATACACCAAAAGTTATTTATTTTTCCTTTTTTTTTTTTGAAAGTTATATACATTTAACAGTTTTGTAGCTTTTTTCCTAAACTGTGGGGACTTTTGACAAAAGAAATGATTTGAGCACATTTGTGACTTGACTCTACTTTATTATTCCATTGTCAGTAGTAATTGAAGTCAAGAGAGAATTTTTGTGTTAATTATAATTATTATTCTTATAATAACAGTGGTTAACATAGTTTTACCCTAGTATAATTGTTAAAATTTTACTTAATTTATTAAACAATGATTCTACAAGTAAAAAAACTGTTTCAAAAGTAAGAATTGATGAGCTTATCATAAACACACTGTGAAATACTTTTATAAATGTTATTCATTTATTCAATTTAAGTGAATTTAGGAATCACCCATGATGCCTCCCACATCATGATCACAACTAGTAAAAATGCTGCTCCAACACATGGACACTTTGTGGATTTATGGTAGTCAGATTCCTGAAAGGCAGATTGTGTTGTCACTAAGTGCAGTTGGAGATGAAAGTTTTTCAAAATAATCATGCGTTTTCCATTACAAATGTTCATTCACTTTAGCTGAATGCTGAATGTTAATTGAATTCCAACCAAATTTGTCAGTTACGAAAATCTGAATAAACCGTGTACTGTAGATTCCGCTTCAAGAGATCATAGATTCAGAGTGACGGAAATCAGTTCATGAAAAACTGGGCATGATTTATAAACCAAGATACGACAAGAATTTTGGTTTGGGATCATTTAAATTCAATAGTTATAGTTCAAATAGTTCAAAATTCCAGAAACCATCAAGATTGGGGGAACAAATTGTTTTCACAAAAGTTGCCTTTTGATGCCTACCCTGAAAGGTTCGATATCCTTGAAAAATGGTATGCGTTATGGAAACTAGCTACCTAAATCATGGGCTAGTTGTGTGTTGGTCTGGGCTCATCAAATGTTTTGGTGCTATTCGGCCCATGTCTAACCTTTGAAATTCAATATCCTCAAAGATAGTTCAAGTACTCTTCCTGTCTTGATTCCCTTGAACCGAGACAATTGCACTCACACACTCACCAACACACATCTGTATTTTATCGGCTAATTATGTTAGCTGCTGATGTTTGCTGACTCATTTATGATGGCATTCTTAGATATAGGTGTTAACTCAGGGAACTACCTGGATGTTTGTCCTTAAATTTGTGTTGGTTTGTTTTGGATATTTGACAGGAGCTTCCTTTTGGAGTTGCACAGTAAAGACCAAACTATATGAATATTCTGTGAGGACTTGATAAGTATAGCCAATGTGATTCACAAAATGTACACACCTATAAACGCCTCATTTGCCATTGGGGGTTCCCATGCATCTTTCTTTGCAAGCTATAGGGCAAATAGGTACGTTCCATCAAATGGAAGCGATACACTTTAAGTGATCAACTTCACCACTGAAAAGGTATTTGATGTTGAAAACAGACACTGAGAAATGCAGTTAAACTAACACTGTTACTCGGAATGCTGGTAATGCCCACCAATGGTTATACAGTACTGTACCCACACACATACACACACACGCACACACTCACACAACACTCTCACCGTTAACGGCATGTCTGAAGGTAGAGTGCGTAGTAAATGTGACACATTGCACAGAGTTGTTAAAGAAATTAGTTAATCTCCAGGCAGGGGTCACTCAGTCACCTGTAAAGAAATTAAATGATGCTCAAAACAAAGAGGCTGCTGACAAGGATTAGTAAGTGTCAGGCTGACATGCTCTGGTAGGCTGATGCGAAGCGTGTCTGTCTATGTATGTGTCTCTGTAGCCCTTTTTTTTTTTTTTTTAACATCCAGTGATTCGAGTAAATTGTTCCTGATGACACAGAGAGTTTCAGATTAGGCTACAGGAATATTAGAACAACTGAATCTTGACACTTGCGAGAAATAAATTAGCCTGACTTTGGTTTTGGGATGTGGGGAGCAGATATTCCTGTAATCCCTTTGAAACTGACATTGTGAAATGAACGCTTAGATGAAAACATCAAACCATTCATGTTCTTACACTTATCCGAGGTTAGGTCACAAGGAAAGCGGGCACAGCGGGGAAGCCCATACTTGCCTCTCCACGGCTTGGTCAACCTTTTCCAGGGGAGCGTGAGACGTTTTAAAAATTGGTGCTATTATTTTAATCACAGATGCAAGCAAACTTATCCAGAATAATTTTTTTGCGCTGAATCTGCTGTGTTTTTTTGTCAGCACATCGAGTTTACAAAATAATAATAATTATAATAATAATAATAATATATTATGCATTGTATATACCACATTTGGTAGTTTTAATGAAGTTTGGGTTACATCAGTGCTTTTCAATTATTTGATGTCACGCCACCCTAGCAAAGAGAAAACAATTCACATGCCCCGACCACCACCCACTCCCTTCCGCAACTATAAATAATAGCATTTTTGTTGCAAAGCAAACCTATACAGTAGAGTTAATACTTGCTGCGCACAATGGGCAATGAGAGCGCACCTGCCAACTTCTGGAGTGGATGTGCAATTACAATTTATAGTAGTATGGAGAAAAAAAAAGCATCTTCCCCAGCGTCACACGTCCCCCTTAGCATCGCGCCACGCCCCTCCAGGGCGGCCCGCCCCAATTGTGAAGCACTGGGTTACATTGAGCAAAGGTGGAATTTCCTTTTGGAAACGTCATGTCTTTAAATTACAATGCATATTACATTTCGTATTGCGAAATCTTTCATTGGTCAAACTTAAAAACTAAAACATTAAATCTCAAAAACTTCGGAAAAATAAATGGGAAACTCAAAATTACCCAAGTCCATAGAATGAATGTAGTGACATAAATTGTTGAATTGTCATAGATATTTGCTCAGAGGAAAAAAACTCTAAAAAAAATTAATTCAGGGGAAAAAAAGATCCTCACATTATGTCCAGCAGATGTAAAAGCAAGTTTGCTCTTTGGCTTCATTGGATATGCAATGTAATGTTTCCCACTAGCCAGTCCTGTGGACCTCCGCTCCGTGACCAACCACCAAATAGTCCAGCTGATGTTACGCAACCATCAGCAACAAAAGCACCATGGAACTTTTATTTTGGATGTGCCTGGGAAAACGTGAAAAGAACACAGAGAAGCCTTGCGTCCATACAGCCTCTTTAGGCCCCTTACTGACAGAGACCCAGCCAAAGTTGGAATGAAAAGCTCAAATTGCCTCTTGTGCAGAACAGCAGAGAGCCGAGAAACCCCTCTAAATCTCTCAATTTTCTATTCACTTTTATGAAAAGGTAACACTGTGCGGAATTATTTGACTAAGGGCAATATGTTTTATTATACGTATTCATTTATTCTTTGGGGTATAAGCTCCATTGAGCAATACTTTGATAAGAACATACCAATAGTGAGCCCACAGGGCCAACTAAGTCTTCTCTGCTCGCCTTAATACTGTCAGAAGCATCATGCTGCATTTACAACCCAAGTTCCTTTTGTTTCATAACATTTTCCGACAGTCCGTTTTCTGTCATTTCCTTATGTTGCACTGATTTCAGTACGTGTGAGTGGATGGAAAATTCTAGTAACAGGACTGTTACATTTACAAATCCGATTTTGAATTTGAATTTACAAAAATGAATGTTCATCTCTCATTTATATTAGATTTTCTTAACAGGAAGTTTCGGGTTTCTTTACATCCTGTTGTGTCGGCCTTCATGCCCTCCGAAGTTAAATAACAAATTCAACTTTGTTGGGTTGCCACTGAACTCACATTGCTTCTGAGCCTCACGACCCCTCCCACAGGTGGTGAGCCCATGGGAAACGGAATCCAGGCTCTTTCTTCGGACTGTGCCCAGCTGGGTCCTATTGGCCACTAGGCCTTTGCCATCCAGTCCCACCACGGTCTTGGCTCCAGATCAGAGACGTACAGGGCCCCAAATTCAGAATTTAAAAAGGAGAGGCCCTTGTTTTTTTTGTTCAACCTTCCCGCGCGACAAGTCCCCAAATACTAACCAATGAGTGGTGAAAGTGATTTTGTTTTTTGTTTTTTTTTTGGGTTAAGATTTGTGTGAGTATTGGAAATAACATACACTAGCAGTGATCTTCCATTTTTTTAGGCAAAAGTTCAAATCTCCAAATGTTTTGATTTGTGTAGTCAACCCACCAAATTAAATTAAAACGTCACATTTCGTTTTCTTATCACATTTGTCACTTTCGAAGATATGTTTTGAACTGATATTGGTCTAAATTAAATTCACATTTGAAAAAAAAATCACAGCAATACTGGAGCCAACAGACATTTGCTCTTCGGTCGTGTTCCTTTCCCAGCGCCTCAATTCTGCAGATATCCAGCCTCATCCTGGTTTATCGCCCAAATGTGTGGTTACACAGGCTCAGGCAAGTTAAGATCTAGATATTATTTTTTCAACTAGTTTGCTCTTATCTGATTTATCAGACAGGGAAGCAGGACTCCTGATAAGGGAGTGTGGCAACAGAAATAAAAAAACATCCTCTACTATGTGCTGTACGCAGCTGATCACACACAAGTGTTAAACCAGAGTGGTGTGAATTGACAATAAAAAATTTTGTTTTGTCAGATTTGAGGCCGCTTTCATTTTTTTTCTAGGAATAATGGACTATATCAGGAGTGTCCAAAACGGCCACTGTCCTGCCTCTTTTCTGTCTCCTTACTTGCAACGTACCTGATTCAAATGATCAGGATTGTTCTCAGGCTTCTGCAGAGCTAGTGAGGGCATGGCTACGTTTACAGAGATGAAACAATTTTCGAGCAGTGGCAACGTTTATCCTCATCCTGCAGTTGGTATGAACTCATTTAATACCATTGACGGCTAAAGACGTCAACGATCCATTTTTTTACTCAGCTGGTCATAAATGAGTTAAATGCTTCTCATTATTATTATTTTATTACTGGTTGTCTTTTATGTTGTCAAAACCTCAATTTTGCTGTATCTGCACCATAAAATGTGTCAATAAAAAGCATTTTATTCTATTCAGTGGTTCTTTTCGTAACCTTTAAACAAAATTTAGTTGGGCGTGTCAGAATAAGCTGTGCAACTCTTTGAACACATGGCTCCTCATGTAGAGTGAAACAGCAAATGGCACATTAAATCAGATAAGGTGACGTCACTCCAGCAGACATTGTGTGTGTCATGACCCGTTGTGCTCCTGCCATGTCTCACGTGTTCTTTGTTTGTTTTCCCAGCTGACGTGGGGGCGTTTCTCCAGCGCTCTTCCCCGGGCACGCTGCCACGCCTGGAGAGGCGCGCCCGCCAGCCACGCACCTGATCCTAATCAAGTCTTGATTATCTCCTTCTTAAACCTTCCGCATCCGACGGGTCGACGTCGGATGATTCCCTTGCTCACGACCACGTACCAAGCGATAATTCTTGCCATTGATTTGTGCTCCACGCGTGTTTTGACCTCTAGCCCGTTCTACGACTCCGCCTCTAGCCTTAGCCCTTATTGAGCGTGTATGTTTGCTGATTGACATTCCTTACCCTTCCGCGGTAAGCGATTTACGTTCGTTTTTGTTTCCTTGCCTTTGGCAAGCGTTTTTTGTTCACTACGTTTTCTCCCTGGGGTGGTTAGTCCCCCAGCACTTTCGGTTTGTACCCTCGGCACTTCGTTGTGGATCCTTTTGTTATTTTTGATCTCTGCCGGGAGAATAAATTCCTTGTAACCTCTCCGCCTTGTTCGTGTCTGCTCTTAACGAGTCCACCTCGACAATCTCGGCTCTGCCGGGATTGTCACCTGACAGAATCATCCGACCATGGACTCTGCAGACTCGGACAGGCTATTTAGAGCAGTGGCCAGCCAAGGACAGCTGGTGGAGCAGCAGTCGACGGAGCTCGCGGAGCTTCGCAGCGCCGTCGGTCAGCTGTCCCACCACCTGGCGCACCTAGACGCGCACCTTGGAGGTTTTCAGTCCGGTCCCGTTCCGGGCACCATTTCGCCGGCTAATACAACCGGTTCCTCCCCACCTGTACCTCTCGTGCGGGAGCCAAATTTGCCACACCCTGCTCGCTACGGGGGCGAGCCTGGCCAATGCGGCCAGTTCATTCATCAGTGCCGCTTAATCCTAGATCAGCAGCCACTAACCTATGCTCACGACAGTTCCAGGGTGGCGTTCATGATGAGCCTCTTGACTGGTCCAGCTAGCGCGTGGGCCATGGCCGTGAGCAATGCCCGACCGGACCTCCGGTCGTCTTTTCCGGCGTTCTTGGCGGAATTCGAGCGCGTTTTTCACCACCCGACTCAGGGGAAGGAGGCGGGGGGTGAACTGCTCGACTGCACCCAAGGCGACCGCTCTGTCGCCGATTACTCCATCGCTTTCCGTATTCGCGCCGCCGAGAGCGGTTTCAATGACTGCGCACTCCGCACATGTTTCCGCCGTGGACTCAGCTCAGCACTCAAGGACGAGCTCGCCGTCCGCGAGGAAGCGGCTTCTCTGGAGGAGCTCATCGGGCTGGCTATCCGCCTCGACAACCGCCTGCGCGAGAGGCACCGGGAGAAGGGAGTGGAACGATCGCGTCGCGAGCCGGAGCGACAGCTGCTGCCTGCTCCTCGCATCTTCGACGAACCCATGCAGTTAGGCGGTGGTCGGCTCGACAGGTCTGAACGACAGCGGAGGTTCCAGACTGGTGCCTGTTTCTACTGCGGATCACCAGACCACCGGCTCTCAGCCTGCCCTGCACGTCCACCAAGCCGGTCGCCACCCGAGCGATACCACGAACACTGTAAGTCCCCTTCCGACCATCCCGAGCCCCGCGAGGAGGTTCCGGAACCCGAGAATCCGGATTTCAGAGACACTCAGACCTCTAAGAGACTTGAGGTGGACGGCGAGATAGCAGGGGTGGGGGGTAGTTTTCGAATACGGGCTTTGGTGGACTCGGGGGCCGATGCCTGCTTCATCGATCCCGGGATGATCGCCAAATTAGGCTGCGGGGTTCGGGAGCTCGAAAAGTCCCAGCGGGTCTGCGATTTAGACGGGCGGCTATTGGCCGACGTAAGACTTGTTACGCAGCCCCTTACTTTAAAATTGTCGGGTAATCACGTGGAAAGACGGCCCTTTTTTGTTATGCCCTCGCGTGCTGCCCCGATCGTTCTCGGGATTACCTGGTTGAGGTTCCACCAGCCGGTGATTAACTGGGGTAGGCTGGCCATAGAGAATTGGAGCCCTCACTGTTACGCGCATTGCCTCCGCTCGGCCGAGGGGGGGGTGAGCCCTCGGGTTGCTTCCTACGAAACGATTTGCCTCGACGGCGTGCCGTCCATATACCATGACCTCCGCGTCGAATTTAGTAAAGACAGGGCTCAGTCCTTGCCGCCCCACCATCCCTATGACTGCGCGATCGAGCTCGTTCTGGGTTCCCCATTACCGGCCGCTCGCTTGTATAAGACCTCCCAGCCCGAGCAGGAGGCCATGAAGAAGTATATTTCCGAGTCCCTCGCGGCGGGGCTGATCAGACCGTCCAAGTCCCCGGTAGGATCGGGCTTTTTCTTTGTACCCAAGAAGGATAAGACCCTTCGGCCGTGCGTGGATTATAAAGGGCTGAACGCGATCACAGTTAAGAATCGTTACCCGCTCCCGTTACTTGACTCCGCCTTCGCCCCGCTGCAAACGGCGGCAGTGTTTTCCAAACTCGACCTACGATCCGCATACCACCTGGTAAGAATTCGGGAGGGCGACGAGTGGAAAACCGCGTTCAAAACCCCCCTCGGGCATTTCGAATATCTGGTCATGCCATTCGGGCTGACCAACGCGCCCGCTGTGTTTCAGAGCCTTATCAATGATGTGCTGCGCGACATGCTCAACGTCTGCTGCTTCGTGTATCTGGATGACACTTTGATTTTCTCGCGGTCATTAGAGGAGCACCACCGACACGTGCGGGCCGTACTGCAACGCCTATTAGAGAACCGCCTCTATGTGAAGGCGGAAAAATGCGAATTTCACACAACCTCGGTTCAGTTTTTAGGTTTCGTCGTGGAGAAGGGACAAATCAAGGCCGATCCGGCCAAAACGCGCGCCGTGCTAGAGTGGCCAACGCCTTCTACCCCTAAGCAACTACAGCGCTTTATAGGATTCGCCAATTTTTACCGGCGCTTCGTCAAGGATTATAGCCGTCGCGCCTTGCCCCTTACTCGTCTCACGTCCGTCAAGACCCGTTTCGCGTGGGGGCCGGCGGCGGAGGCAGCCTTTTGCAAGCTCAAGCGCGCGTTCATAAGTCCGCCTGTTTTGCGCCATCCTGATCCCAAATTGTCTTTTTTCGTTGAGGTCGACGCATCCGACTCAGGAGTGGGGGCGGTGCTGTCCCAGCTGTCTCCAGTCGACCAGAAGCTCCACCCTTGCGCCTTCTTCTCCCGTCGCCTCACCCCGGCCGAGGCCAACTACGATGTGGGAAACCGGGAGCTGCTGGCAGTCGTCCTCGCGCTACAGGAATGGAGACATTGGCTGGAGGGTGCCCGCGAGCCGTTCACCGTGTACACCGACCACAAGAACCTGGCCTACATCCGCACCATCAAGAGACTCAACCCCAGACAAGCCCGGTGGGCCTTATTCCTCAGACGATTCGAGTACACGCTGACGTACCGGCCGGGGGCCAGGAACACTAAGCCCGACGCCCTGTCACGTATTCATGACCCGGTCGAGGAGGAGTCGGTCCCGACAACGTGGTCCCCGACCACCGTCTGGTGGGGGCCGTTCGGTGGGAGGTCGAGCAGCGGGTCCAAGAAGCCCAGGACGAGGCTGGCGCCCCATCCGGTTGTCCCGAGGGCCGGTTATATGTGCCGGCTCCGTTGCGCCCTGAGGTGCTCAAGTGGGGGCACTCCTCCCGAGTGGCATGTCATCCCGGCGTTCGCCGCACCCTCGGTCTCGTTGCCCAACGCTTCTGGTGGCCGGAGATGACGAAGGATGTCACCGATCTTGTCAAGGCCTGCCCTGCATGTGCGTCAAGTAAGGCCTCGCATCAACCGCCAGCGGGACTGTTACACCCTCTGCCGATTCCGCCACGACCCTGGTCTCACATAGCCCTGGACTTCATCACGGGCCTGCCCGTCTCAAGGGGCAAGTCAGTCATACTCACCATTGTCGACCGCTTCTCCAAGTCCGCTCACTTCATTGCTCTGCCAAGGCTCCCGTCAGCCCTTGAGACGGCCAATCTCCTCATCCTTCACGTTTTCAGGCTCCACGGACTGCCGACCGATGTGGTGTCCGACCGAGGCCCGCAATTCGTGTCGCGGGTCTGGAAGCGCTTCTGCCGGTCCCTGGGGGCCACGTCGAGCCTGTCATCGGGCTACCATCCGCAATCCAATGGTCAGTCGGAGAGGGCGAACCAGGACCTGGAGGCCGCCCTACGGTGCGTGTGCAGCGATCAGCCGGCCACTTGGGCTGACCACCTTCCTTGGGCAGAGTACGCGCACAACACCTTGGTGTCCTCGTCTACCGGTCAGTCCCCGTTCATGATTGCTTACGGCTACCAGCCGCCGCTTTTCCCATCACAGGAGGGGCTGGTTGAGGTC